>NC_061811.1:10000-287500 GCF_021462225.1 Girardinichthys multiradiatus
ACCCCGGCATGTCACCCCTCCTTTTACTCAGGGGGACCCCCTGAGCACCAAGAACCAACTCCCAACTCCATACCACCTTCCTACCCAGACTTGGACTTGGCCCCAAAATCAATGGGAGTCTATGGCAGCTATATGAAGGGAGTCACCTAGAGACGCCAAACTTCCTGGGGACCTGGCAGCCCCCCAGGGGAGTATACACACCAACTTTGGTCCATATGAGCATCATAGTTTTTGAGTTATTCTAAGTGAGCAATTTTTCAAATGAATGGGAGTCTATGGCAGCTATATGAAGGGAGTCACCTAGAGACGCCAAACTTCCTGGAGACCTGGCAGCCCCCCAGGGGAGTATACACACCAAGTTTGGTCCATATGAGCATCATAGTTTTTGAGTTATTCTAAGTGAGCACTTTTTCAAATGAATGGGAGTCTATGGCAGCTATATGAAGGGAGTCACCTAGAGACACCAAACTTTCTGGAGACCTGCGGGGGGCCCAGGGGAGTATACACACCAAGTTTGGTCCATATGAGCATCATAGTTTTTGAGTTATTCTTAGTGAGCAATTTTTCAAATGAATGGGAGTCTATGGCAGCTATGTCAAAGGAAGGTGCTACATCCACCAAATTCACAGGGTCCCTGGGGGCCCCCTAGAGGGTGCTACAGCCCAAGTTTCAGCTCTCTACCACCTTTAGTTTTTCAGTTATTCTTAGTGAGCAAAACCATTTTTTGGTTTTTATCCTATAACCTAACCCTAACCCTAACCCTAACCCTAACCCCCCTAGAGGGTGCTACAGCCCAAGTTTCAGCTCTCTACCACCTTTAGTTTTTCAGTTATTCTTAGTGAGCAAAACCATTTTTTGGTTTTTATCCTATAACCTAACCCTAACCCTAACCCTAACCCTAACCCTAACCCTAACCCTAACCCTAACCCTAACCCTAACCCCTAACCCTAACCCTAACCCTAACCCCCTAACCCTAACCCCTAACCCTAACCCTAACCCTAACCCTAACCCCCTAACCCTAACCCTAACCCCCTAACCCTACCCTAACCCTAACCCTAACCCTAACCCTAACCCTCACATTAGGACACACCCACTCACACTTAGCCACACCCACTCCCACTTAGCCACACCCACTCACACTTAGACACACCCACTCACACTTAGACACTCCCACTCACTTTAGGACACACCCACTCACACTTAGACACACCCACTCACACTTAGACACACCCACTCACACTTTCACTCATTATGGACCATTTCAGGAAGGGCTTTCTACCCACCCATGTCAGGTGTCCTTTTACTCAGGGGGACTCCCTGAGCACCAGGAACCACCTCCCAACTCCATAGCACCTTCCTACCCACAGATACAACAACACAAAGGGGCCCCATAATAAAGTACTTATGTCTCCAAATGGAGTCATGTTTGTACTCAAACAACTCGGAATCCCATGCCAAATACAACCACCATGTCCTTGCCTGAATCCCACCTTTCTATCCCAAGTTATGCCCAATCTACAGGTTCTAAAAGGCCTACGGAAACCAACGAAATATATGTCATTCGTACTCACCTACAGTACCCCAATATACTACTTTCATACCTCTACCCCTTACTATAAGCAAATGAAAAATTAAAAGACACTCAAATTTACACAACTTTCACCCCTTCTAGCAGCAAAGAGGAACCACTTGCACACACCATTCCACTGCAGCCACACTCAGGGAGACAAGGCCTTTCCATACATGCCTCACTTGTCATCCTACCACCTACCGTGCCAAAGTTCACAACCCTCGCACACTCCCACAACAGCCTCTCAGGTCCTTCGCACCCAACACCCTTCCTCATAGTGGAGATCAATATCAAAGACAAACACTACAAACTTCATTTTCACATATCTTATAGAGCTCTTCGAGCCCGATCCAACCCTGCTACTCCCAACTCTCTAACACGCTCACTTCAAGAGTTACGGACAAAGGTCACCAAAGGTCAAGTCACCTCAAAACACCTACTTCACCTCTTTTAAACCCAAAACACTCATCTATCACCTCACATGACCCTTTTTACTAAACCTAAGGTCACAGGACTGCTGGCAAACTACCACTAACACTTGCTCATATTCACCCACCCAATCACCCCTTAGGACACACCCACTCACTTCAGGACACACCCACTCACCCACCCACTCACACACTTGGAACCACCCACTCACACTTTGATACACAACACACTCTTAAACACCCACAATCACACCCCACAACACTCTGCCATACACCTCTCACACTTGGCCACGCCCACACTTGCACCCATTTTTCACCATTTCACAAAGGTTCTAGGACCCCGGCATGTCACCCCTCCTTTTACTCAGGGGGACCCCCTGAGCACCAAGAACCAACTCCCAACTCCATACGACCTTCCTACCCAGACTTGGACTTGGCCCCAAAATCAATGGGAGTCTATGGCAGCTATATGAAGGGAGTCACCTAGAGACGCCAAACTTCCTGGGGACCTGGCAGCCCCCCAGGGGAGTATACACACCAACTTTGGTCCATCTACCACTTATACTTTTCGAGTAATTGAGAACGTGCAACTTTTTTCAATCAGTGGGTGTCTATGGCAGCTATGTCAAAGGAAGGGGCTACATCCACCAAATTCACAGGGTACCTGGGTCCCCCCTAGAGGGTGCTACAGCCCAAGTTTCAGCTCCCTAGGACTTTTACTTTTCGAGTTATTGAGAACGTGCAAACTTTTTTTTTGGCTTTCATCCCTTATCCTAACCCTAACCCTAACCCTAACCCTAACCCTAACCCTAACCCTAACCCTAACCCTAACCCTAACCCTAACCCTAACCCTAACCCTAACCCTCTAACCCTAACCCTAACCCTAACCCCTAACCCTAACCCCTAACCCTAACCCTAACCCTAACCCTAACCCATGTCACCTCTCCTTTTACTCAGGGGGACCCCCTGAGCACCAGGAACCACCTCCCAGCTCCATAGCACCTTCCTACCCACAGATACAACAACACAAAGGGGCCCCATAATAAAGTACTTATGTCTCCAAATGGAGTCATGTTTGTACTCAAACAACTCGGCATCCCATGACAAATACAACCACCATGTCCTTGCCTCAATCCCACCTTTCTATCCCAAGTTATGCCCAATCTACAGGTTCTAAAAGGCCTACGGAAACCAACGAAATATATGTCATTCGGACTCACCTACAGTACCCCAATATACTACTTTCATACCTCTACCCCTTACTATAAGCAAATGAAAAATTAAAAGACACTCCAATTTCCACAACTTTCACCCCTTCTAGCAGCAAAGTGGAACCACTTGCACACACCATTCCACTGCAGCCACACTCAGGGAGACAAGGCCTTTCCATACATGCCTCACTTGTCATCCTACCACCTACCGTGCCAAAGTTCACAACCCTCGCACACTCCCACAACAGCCTCTCAGGTCCTTCGCACCCAACACCCTTCTTCATAGTGGAGATCAATATCAAAGACAAACACTACAAACTTCATTTTCACATATCTTATAGAGCTCTTCGAGCCCGATCCAACCCTGCTACTCCCAACTCTCTAACACGCTCACTTCAAGAGTTACGGACAAAGGTCACCAAAGGTCAAGTCACCTCAAAACACCTACTTCACCTCTTTTAAACCCAAAACACTCATCTATCACCTCACATGACCCTTTTTACTAAACCTAAGGTCACAGGACTGCTGGCAAACTACCACTAACACTTGCTCATATTCACCCACCCAATCACCCCTTAGGACACTCCCACTCACTTCAGGACACACCCACTCACCCACCCACTCACACACTTGGAACCACCCACTCACACTTTGATACACAACACACTCTTAAACACCCACAATCACACCCCACAACACCCCACAACACACCTCTCACACTTGGCCACGCCCACACTTGCACCCATTTTTCAACATTTCACAAAGGTTCAAGGACCCCGGCATGTCACCCCTCCTTTTACTCAGGGGGACCCCCTGAGCACCAAGAACCAACTCCCAACTCCATACCACCTTCCTACCCAGACTTGGACTTGGCCCCAAAATCAATGGGAGTCTATGGCAGCTATATGAAGGGAGTCACCTAGAGACGCCAAACTTCCTGGGGACCTGGCAGCCCCCCAGGGGAGTATACACACCAACTTTGGTCCATATGAGCATCATAGTTTTTGAGTTATTCTAAGTGAGCAATTTTTCAAATGAATGGGAGTCTATGGCAGCTATATGAAGGGAGTCACCTAGAGACGCCAAACTTCCTGGAGACCTGGCAGCCCCCCAGGGGAGTATACACACCAAGTTTGGTCCATATGAGCATCATAGTTTTTGAGTTATTCTAAGTGAGCACTTTTTCAAATGAATGGGAGTCTATGGCAGCTATATGAAGGGAGTCACCTAGAGACACCAAACTTTCTGGAGACCTGCGGGGGGCCCAGGGGAGTATACACACCAAGTTTGGTCCATATGAGCATCATAGTTTTTGAGTTATTCTTAGTGAGCAATTTTTCAAATGAATGGGAGTCTATGGCAGCTATGTCAAAGGAAGGTGCTACATCCACCAAATTCACAGGGTCCCTGGGGGCCCCCTAGAGGGTGCTACAGCCCAAGTTTCAGCTCTCTACCACCTTTAGTTTTTCAGTTATTCTTAGTGAGCAAAACCATTTTTTGGTTTTTATCCTATAACCTAACCCTAACCCTAACCCTAACCCTAACCCTAACCCTAACCCTAACCCTAACCCTAACCCTAACCCTAACCCTAACCCTAACCCTAACCCTAACCCTAACCCTAACCCTAACCCCCTAACCCTAACCCTAACCCTAACCCTAACCCCTAACCCTAACCCTAACCCTAACCCTAACCCTAACCCTAACCCATGCCTCACTTGTCATCCTACCACCTACCGTGCCAAAGTTCACAACCCTCGCACACTCCCACAACAGCCTCTCAGGTCCTTCGCACCCAACACCCTTCCTCATAGTGGAGATCAATATCAAAGACAAACACTACAAACTTCATTTTCACATATCTTATAGAGCTCTTCGAGCCCGATCCAACCCTGCTACTCCCAACTCTCTAACACGCTCACTTCAAGAGTTACGGACAAAGGTCACCAAAGGTCAAGTCACCTCAAAACACCTACTTCACCTCTTTTAAACCCAAAACACTCATCTATCACCTCACATGACCCTTTTTACTAAACCTAAGGTCACAGGACTGCTGGCAAACTACCACTAACACTTGGACACTCCCACTCACTTCAGGACACACCCACTCACCCACCCACTCACACACTTGCACTAACCCACTCACACTTGGACACACCAACCCACACTTGGACACTCACAATCACGCACAGGAACGCCTACTGGCCCTCACACACGCCCACAACCGCTTTTCCCACACTTTACCACACTCTAAACACTTGGGACAAAAAGCGACCGATCCTCACACCTCTCAGAAATAGGCCATGTAGGGTGTCTATCTACTCGCCACGAGGAACTGAGCATCTGGGCAAACTCCCAGCCCTGTCGGACCATCCTACGGAGACTTATGTCCTCAGCGACCGATCCTTTTTGCCCAATTTTGGACTATCTCGGGAACCGTAAGTGCTATCGACATGGGGTCTTCACTGGGACGTCCGGAACCCCCCAAAACCCCCCCCTAGACACTGGTTCCATCCCTCTACCACTTTCCGTTCACGAGTTATTTGCCGACTGACCGATCCTCAGGTGGTGTTCTTGCCTTAACCTAACCCTAACCCTAACCCTAACCCTAACCCTAACCCTAACCCTAACCCTAACCCTAACCCTAACCCTAACCCTCTAACCCTAACCCTAACCCTAACCCCTAACCCTAACCCCTAACCCTAACCCTAACCCTAACCCTAACCCATGTCACCTCTCCTTTTACTCAGGGGGACCCCCTGAGCACCAGGAACCACCTCCCAGCTCCATAGCACCTTCCTACCCACAGATACAACAACACAAAGGGGCCCCATAATAAAGTACTTATGTCTCCAAATGGAGTCATGTTTGTACTCAAACAACTCGGCATCCCATGACAAATACAACCACCATGTCCTTGCCTCAATCCCACCTTTCTATCCCAAGTTATGCCCAATCTACAGGTTCTAAAAGGCCTACGGAAACCAACGAAATATATGTCATTCGGACTCACCTACAGTACCCCAATATACTACTTTCATACCTCTACCCCTTACTATAAGCAAATGAAAAATTAAAAGACACTCCAATTTCCACAACTTTCACCCCTTCTAGCAGCAAAGTGGAACCACTTGCACACACCATTCCACTGCAGCCACACTCAGGGAGACAAGGCCTTTCCATACATGCCTCACTTGTCATCCTACCACCTACCGTGCCAAAGTTCACAACCCTCGCACACTCCCACAACAGCCTCTCAGGTCCTTCGCACCCAACACCCTTCTTCATAGTGGAGATCAATATCAAAGACAAACACTACAAACTTCATTTTCACATATCTTATAGAGCTCTTCGAGCCCGATCCAACCCTGCTACTCCCAACTCTCTAACACGCTCACTTCAAGAGTTACGGACAAAGGTCACCAAAGGTCAAGTCACCTCAAAACACCTACTTCACCTCTTTTAAACCCAAAACACTCATCTATCACCTCACATGACCCTTTTTACTAAACCTAAGGTCACAGGACTGCTGGCAAACTACCACTAACACTTGCTCATATTCACCCACCCAATCACCCCTTAGGACACTCCCACTCACTTCAGGACACACCCACTCACCCACCCACTCACACACTTGGAACCACCCACTCACACTTTGATACACAACACACTCTTAAACACCCACAATCACACCCCACAACACCCCACAACACACCTCTCACACTTGGCCACGCCCACACTTGCACCCATTTTTCAACATTTCACAAAGGTTCAAGGACCCCGGCATGTCACCCCTCCTTTTACTCAGGGGGACCCCCTGAGCACCAAGAACCAACTCCCAACTCCATACCACCTTCCTACCCAGACTTGGACTTGGCCCCAAAATCAATGGGAGTCTATGGCAGCTATATGAAGGGAGTCACCTAGAGACGCCAAACTTCCTGGGGACCTGGCAGCCCCCCAGGGGAGTATACACACCAACTTTGGTCCATATGAGCATCATAGTTTTTGAGTTATTCTAAGTGAGCAATTTTTCAAATGAATGGGAGTCTATGGCAGCTATATGAAGGGAGTCACCTAGAGACGCCAAACTTCCTGGAGACCTGGCAGCCCCCCAGGGGAGTATACACACCAAGTTTGGTCCATATGAGCATCATAGTTTTTGAGTTATTCTAAGTGAGCACTTTTTCAAATGAATGGGAGTCTATGGCAGCTATATGAAGGGAGTCACCTAGAGACACCAAACTTTCTGGAGACCTGCGGGGGGCCCAGGGGAGTATACACACCAAGTTTGGTCCATATGAGCATCATAGTTTTTGAGTTATTCTTAGTGAGCAATTTTTCAAATGAATGGGAGTCTATGGCAGCTATGTCAAAGGAAGGTGCTACATCCACCAAATTCACAGGGTCCCTGGGGGCCCCCTAGAGGGTGCTACAGCCCAAGTTTCAGCTCTCTACCACCTTTAGTTTTTCAGTTATTCTTAGTGAGCAAAACCATTTTTTGGTTTTTATCCTATACCCTAACCCTAACCCTAACCCTAACCCTAACCCTAACCCTAACCCTAACCCTAACCCTAACCCTAACCCTAACCCTAACCCTAACCCTAACCCCTAACCCTAACCCTAACCCTAACCCTAACCCTAACCCTAACCCCCTAACCCTAACCCTAACCCTAACCCTAACCCCTAACCCTAACCCTAACCCTAACCCTAACCCTAACCCATGCCTCACTTGTCATCCTACCACCTACCGTGCCAAAGTTCACAACCCTCGCACACTCCCACAACAGCCTCTCAGGTCCTTCGCACCCAACACCCTTCCTCATAGTGGAGATCAATATCAAAGACAAACACTACAAACTTCATTTTCACATATCTTATAGAGCTCTTCGAGCCCGATCCAACCCTGCTACTCCCAACTCTCTAACACGCTCACTTCAAGAGTTACGGACAAAGGTCACCAAAGGTCAAGTCACCTCAAAACACCTACTTCACCTCTTTTAAACCCAAAACACTCATCTATCACCTCACATGACCCTTTTTACTAAACCTAAGGTCACAGGACTGCTGGCAAACTACCACTAACACTTGGACACTCCCACTCACTTCAGGACACACCCACTCACCCACCCACTCACACACTTGCACTAACCCACTCACACTTGGACACACCAACCCACACTTGGACACTCACAATCACGCACAGGAACGCCTACTGGCCCTCACACACGCCCACAACCGCTTTTCCCACACTTTACCACACTCTAAACACTTGGGACAAAAAGCGACCGATCCTCACACCTCTCAGAAATAGGCCATGTAGGGTGTCTATCTACTCGCCACGAGGAACTGAGCATCTGGGCAAACTCCCAGCCCTGTCGGACCATCCTACGGAGACTTATGTCCTCAGCGACCGATCCTTTTTGCCCAATTTTGGACTATCTCGGGAACCGTAAGTGCTATCGACATGGGGTCTTCACTGGGACGTCCGGAACCCCCCAAAACCCCCCCCTAGACACTGGTTCCATCCCTCTACCACTTTCCGTTCACGAGTTATTTGCCGACTGACCGATCCTCAGGTGGTGTTCTTGCCTTAACCTAACCCTAACCCTACCCTAACCCTAACCCTAACCCTAACCCTAACCCTAACCCCTAACCCTAACCCCTAACCCTAACCCTAACCCCTAACCCTAACCCTAACCCTAACCCTAACCCCTAACCCTAACCCTAACCCTAACCCCCTAACCCTAACCCTAACCTCTTTTCCCTCAGGTCTTGCCTTGAGGGAGTAGAGGGGGGCAGAGTAACGGCCCGATCCGGCGGGGGAGAATGCAGCCCGTTCAGGCGGTTCTCCCTGACCTCTGTCCTCCTCGACTTACTCTTCTCTTCCCCTTTTCTTTTTTATGTGTAATCCTTAATAATCCCTTGAGTTTCATACCCTTAATGCTTGTTCTTGCCTAACACCTAAATTCACTGGGTGTTTTAATGCCTAAACTTAAAAATTTGGCTTATTGTATTTTGGGCTTGATACCTAAAACCTAAAATTATTGAGTTTGTGTTTGATTAATAATTTTTTATATAATATTTAATATATATTTGTTTATATACTTTTTATCTTTCAATTTATGGCCTACCCTGATGTCTTACCCTAAACCTAAGGTTTCAGGGTTATTGCCTAAAACCTAAATTCACTGGGTGTTTTAATGCCTAAACTTAAAAGTTTGGCTTATTGTATTTTGGGGCTTGATGCCTAAAAACCTAAAATTATTGAGTTTGTGTCTGATTAATAATTTTTATATAATTTTCTTAATATATATTTGTTTATATAGTGATAAATGGCCGAAACACTCAATGACCCAGAGGTCCACTACTGATGATGTGTCTACTCCTTTAATGTTTAATCTCTAACCATTCAATATTTCATATTAAATGTTTACCATTTATGGTTCAACTATAGGCGTTTTTAACTTAATTTTGCTTCAATCCTGAGCTATTCTTCAATTTCATGTTTTCGACTGCTGTTCTTCTTTTCCTCACTACTGATTTTTCTGTATTTTACACTGGGAAATAGAATCTTTCCACAATTTTAGTCTTTCAGTAACCAGCCTTTCAGGACTTATCTTACAGTGGGATTAGGACCTCAGCATTTATTTAGTAAGTTAGCTTGTTTGAAGGAGAGCTTATACAGCCTTAGCATGTTATACAACTCTGACTTTAGCTCTTTATTATTATTATTATTATTACTATTATTACTACTATTTCCTCTGCTTGGGTGCGTCCAAGGACATGAGAGCTGCGGACGGCGTGCGACGGCCAGTGCATTACCTTTGACTTTCCAGTTTCAACCACTCAGTCGCTGGACGAGTTGGGGAGAGTCACCGAGAGAGAAAAATTGCCTAACCTAGCCAGCGCCTTTCGGACGAGCGGGCTCTCTTACATTCCAGTGGTCGTACCTGAGTTCTCTTGGTTAATTCAGCTCCCTTTTATAGCTTCATAGGTAGTGGGAGCAAGGCCCTTTGTGCCTGTTGGACAGCATCTCACCTTAATCTTAGTGGTGCAGGCTGAACACTCCAGGTAGCTCTTAATCTTTACTCTTTGTTTTTATCAATTTTTAACTGCACAGTTTATGTTGTACAGCCACAATAGAACATAGTGCTCTTTTCAGTTGACTATAGGGATCATGTACTAGGTACATAACTCACACTTAGCTGTTTTCTCACCTTTTGACATTTGTGACCTTACTGGGTTTGTTAATGATGATAATATTGATCCAAATACTAGTAATAGTATACTACTCATTGGAAGGAGTTTAGTGATTTTTACTGGTAGGTTTTTCACCCTTTCCTCACCTCTTTTCCCTCAGGTCTTGCCTTGAGGGAGTAGAGGGGGGCAGAGTAACGGCCCGATCCGGCGGGGGAGAATGCAGCCCGTTCAGGCGGTTCTCCCTGACCTCTGTCCTCCTCGACTTACTCTTCTCTTCCCCTTTTCTTTTTTATGTGTAATCCTTAATAATCCCTTGAGTTTCATACCCTTAATGCTTGTTCTTGCCTAACACCTAAATTCACTGGGTGTTTTAATGCCTAAACTTAAAAATTTGGCTTATTGTATTTTGGGCTTGATACCTAAAACCTAAAATTATTGAGTTTGTGTTTGATTAATAATTTTTTATATAATATTTAATATATATTTGTTTATATACTTTTTATCTTTCAATTTATGGCCTACCCTGATGTCTTACCCTAAACCTAAGGTTTCAGGGTTATTGCCTAAAACCTAAATTCACTGGGTGTTTTAATGCCTAAACTTAAAAGTTTGGCTTATTGTATTTTGGGGCTTGATGCCTAAAAACCTAAAATTATTGAGTTTGTGTCTGATTAATAATTTTTATATAATTTTCTTAATATATATTTGTTTATATAGTGATAAATGGCCGAAACACTCAATGACCCAGAGGTCCACTACTGATGATGTGTCTACTCCTTTAATGTTTAATCTCTAACCATTCAATATTTCATATTAAATGTTTACCATTTATGGTTCAACTATAGGCGTTTTTAACTTAATTTTGCTTCAATCCTGAGCTATTCTTCAATTTCATGTTTTCGACTGCTGTTCTTCTTTTCCTCACTACTGATTTTTCTGTATTTTACACTGGGAAATAGAATCTTTCCACAATTTTAGTCTTTCAGTAACCAGCCTTTCAGGACTTATCTTACAGTGGGATTAGGACCTCAGCATTTATTTAGTAAGTTAGCTTGTTTGAAGGAGAGCTTATACAGCCTTAGCATGTTATACAACTCTGACTTTAGCTCTTTATTATTATTATTATTATTATTACTATTATTACTACTATTTCCTCTGCTTGGGTGCGGCCAAGGACATGAGAGCTGCGGACGGCGTGCGACGGCCAGTGCATTACCTTTGACTTTCCAGTTTCAACCACTCAGTCGCTGGACGAGTTGGGGAGAGTCACCGAGAGAGAAAAATTGCCTAACCCTAACCCCTAACCCTAACCCTAACCCTAACCCTAACCCCTAAATTTATGGCCTAGCCCTGATGTCTTACCCTAAACCTAAGGTCTCAGGGTAGTTGCCTAAAACCTAAATTCACTGGAATTATTTATTACACCTGAACACCTGGGTTTAACCCTAACTTACAAGCCTGTTAAAAGCTTGATTCATGCTTTATTTCACACCTGGTGGGTTTGCTTACTTTAAAAGTTTTCTTACTTTAGTTTGACCTATACACCTGATATTTCCCATCTCAGCTTTTCTCTTTTTATATTTCTGTTCATGTTTCTACTGTACAGATGGTTTACACCTGGTTAAGTCCACTTCATCTTGCAAAAATAAAAGTCCGTTTTTCACTTACCCAGCATGCATTGCGCATGCTGTCAACTTCGTTTTTTTAAAGATTAATTCATTTTTAAAAAACCTACTATGGTCTCTCTGAACCCTTATACTTTATATAATTGAGCTCAGGTGGCCTTACTCTATCACACCAAGGAGACTAATTAGGTCTTGAAGTGTAACAATTGCTGTCACCAGGACTGAACTGGCTAGCTGGCTTAGTGACCACTGGGCCGTTTCTGAGTTTTCATTCAAGAAGCAGGTCTGAATTCACACCTTTCTGGTAAGTTTTCTCACCTTGTTAAAGTGGTTGTGAACTGTTATGGTCCATCAACTGAGCATTCCAGAGGTTATGCGGTGTATGAAACGCTGGAAAAGCTGCTCAAAATTGAACTGGCATCTGGGGTGCCTGGATGGTGACAGTTTGCTGTTGCCATTTTAGGTTGCCCCTCCTGGAGGCTGGCAGGATGGTCACAGTTTGCTGTGGCTGATCCTGTTTGTCCTTTGGGGCCATCAATTTGAGCTCTTTCTACCGCAATTTACAAAATTAAACAGAAAGTGGTGTTTGCCAATCCTCTTGTGAAAATCAGTGATATTCACTCTAAAACCGATTTTCAACTTTAACTATTACACTTGTGCAAAACTGCAGATTGCTATGGTTGTTCCTGTAAACCTCAGTGATGTTCACTCTACAAACCGATTTGCAACTTTAACTATTAACCCTGTGTAAAACTGCAGATTGTTGTGACTATTCCTCATTTTGTGCTATTTTCACCAAACTTTAGAGAAACTAAGACAAAGATCTGTGTTATAATGGTGTTTGCCAATCCTCTTGTACAAAACAGTAATGTTCACTCTAAAACCGATTTTCAAACTTAACCCGGTACAAAACTGCAGATTGCTATGACTGTTCCTGAAAATAACAGTGATGTTCACTCTAAAACCGATTTTCAAACTTAACCCGGTACAAAACTGCAGATTGCTATGACTGTTCCTGAAAATAACAGTGATGTTCACTCTAAAACCGATCTTCAAACTTAAACCGGTACAAAACTGCAGATTGCTGTGACTGTTCCTGAAAATAACAGTGATGTTCACTCTAAAACCGATCTTCAAACTTAAACCGGTACAAAACTGCAGATTGCTGTGACTGTTCCTGAAAACACAAGTGATGTTCGCTCTACAACCGACCTTCAAATTTACCTGTTAAGATTATGCAAAACCTAATTTATATGACACACACCAAGACTTGATCAATCTTGGCTGGGCCTTCCTCGGGTTAGAGTGTATAGTGATAAATGGCCGAAACACTCAATGACACCCGAGGTCCACTACTGATGATGTGTCTAATCCTTTAATGTTTAATCCCTAACCATTCAATATTTAATATTAAATGTTTACCATTTATGGTTCAACTATAGGCGTTTTTAACTTAATTTTACTTCAATCCTGAGCTATTCTTCATTTTCATGTTTTAGACTGCTGTTCTTCTTTTCCTCACTACTGATTTTTCTGTATTTTACACTGTAAAATAGAATCTTTCCACAATTTTAGTTTTTCAGTAACCAGCCTTTCAGGACTTATCTTACAGTGGGATTAGGACCTCAGCATTTATTTAGTAAGTTAGCTTGTTTGAAGGAGAGCTTATACAGCCTTAGCATGTTATACAACTCTGACTTTAGCTCTTTATTATTATTATTATTATTATTATTACTATTATTACTACTATTTCCTCTGCTTGGGTGCGGCCAAGGACATGAGAGCTGCGGACGGCGTGCGACGGCCAGTGCATTACCTTTGACTTTCCAGTTTCAACCACTCAGTCGCTGGACGAGTTGGGGAGAGTCACCGAGAGAGAAAAATTGCCTAACCCTAACCCTAACCCTAACCCTAACCTCCCTTCTCCTACGGGAGGAGGAATCAGTTCCCCTATCCTAACCCTAACCGCAGCAGAGGCACCGGTAATCAGCAGCGACAACCCCGCCCCTCCCTCCGGGCGCAACAGTTTCGCACAACAAACGCACCATCTCAACGGTACGTACGACCACACCCGACCCAACGCTCCAACATGCCACATAAACCACCGCAGTCTGATGACCCGAACTTTGGTGACAAAGTCAGATCCTGGCACAGACTAATTAAAGCTCAGCATCACCTTGAGAATGTATCTGATCTTTATAATGATCCGCCAGCCATTAAACGGATCACTGCACACTTAGCTGAAGTAATAAAACCAGCCCATTCTAATGACAGAACCAGACTCTTAATAGACGGCAATGCCAGAAATTGGGCTCATAACACTATGATCATCCTCAGAGAACATTATGATGACACCATTAAACTTGAAAAACATAGATTGCTACAGTTTGGTGAGGAAGATCTTCTGGCTCCATTTGAAATAGCTACAAAATGGGCCAGACGAGCGTTGGGCAAAAGACTGAAAAATGAGACATTGGAGCGGGCCCAACTTAGATTGCTGGAGGAGACTCCCTCCACCCCGGGCTCGTCCTCATCCTCTTCTTCCTCCTCATCATCCCCCTCGGCACCTGCCATTCGACGGCCCCAGCCTGCAGAAGGAGGAGAAAACTCAGAGACAACATTACATTCCACTCCTGAACGCACACAACCAACGCCGCCTCCCCCCTCTTCCCATCCCGTCATGACAACCACTGCCACCATGACGGAGCCACTCAGCAGCGGTTGGTCTCCCTCATCACAAGAGGACGACATTGTGGCTTTACCACCATCTCCGCGGGCGACATCACCTGCTTTCGACAGCCCAGCTCGGCAGCAGAGCCCCCCTCCTCCACGAGAGCAGAGAACAAGAGTCATCAATCAAAGGAGTCAACCACTGGTCCCGATGACATCACTGGCAACTCCCCTCCCTCCTCCAGCTCGTGCCCAACCCGGCACAGCACCTCTCACCTCTCGGGACAGAGCAATGCTTATCTTCGCAGACCTCCTAGAAGAAGAGGCAAGGAGACATCCAGCTTCAGCCTCTCCTTCACAAGTTTCAGTCCGCTCTGGTCCAGACCTTCTGGGGCCGGCTCGGAGGCCACGTGTAATGAAAATGGGCCCCATCCTTCGCCGCAGACTGGAGGCCAGCACTCAGAGGCGTCTCCCCTTCCGGCTCAAGCCCAGAAGGGCGACCTCCACACTCAGCTCATCCACCACTACACCTTCTGATCAGGTAAACGCTCCTGCAAGACACATGAACACTTTTTATAAATCACGTGACTGGGCACTGAGCCTGAAGCAGAAATATGTTATCTTGGGCGACTCTAATGTGTCCAAGTTCCCAGTCCTGGACCACCCCGAGCTGCAGGTGGACAGCTACCCCGGAGCCAAGTGGAAGCACGTCACCCGACTGTTCCAAAAAGCACCACGAATGGAGCAGGTGGAGAGACTGATCCTTTCCTTTGGTATCAACGACAGATCCTAGAGGGACAAAAAGCTGGTTGTGGGACAGATGATGGCGGCCCTTTTGACAGCCAAAAATAAATGCCCAAATGCTGAGATCTTTGTTCCCAGAATTAACTTTTCCTCCTCCCTTCCTTACAGAGAGCAGGTAATTCTTACACACCTTAACAACCACATTGCTCACATGGCCAACCACATTCCTGAACTGCAGCAGAAGGACTTTAAGCTGACCAAGGACCATGTCCACTGGACCAGGGCTACGGCGGCACGCATTCTGCAATCCTGGTGTGAGTGGTTAAAATAAAGAGCCCTAAGAGCCTGCAACAGAAGGATGGGCATGGTATTGTAAATAACAATGTTTGTAACTTATCTAAAAACTTTATTCTTTCCAATGCACAGTGTTCCCTATTAAATAGAGGTTTAACTTTTATCCCCACACAGGGTTATAATAATTATAATAAAATTAGATTTCAAACTAGATATGACATTCAAAAATACCGTAGAAGAATTAAGCTAGCCATTTACTATCAGGGGGATGTAGATAATAATGTAAATAGGAATAATACCAAACCTTTCATGCCTGAATCGGACTGGTCTCCTCCAATGGGCACTCTCCCTCCTGAGGTTGGTCAACTGATTGATAAAGACCTCCGTTATTTTGACAAAAAATTCAGGATTAAGGACACCAAACATAACCTAAGTTTAGAAGAAACTAAAGCACTTAAAGAACTTATAGAAAATAAACATTGTTATTAAACCAGCTGATAAAGGCAGTTCTATTGTCATCATGGACAGAGAACAATACATATGGGAAGGTAATAGACAATTACTAGATACCACATATTATACTAAACTAAATGAACCTATTTTTTATGAGACTATCCCCATAGTAATGAAAATAATAGACAATCTATATAAGAAAAAATTCATTAATGCTAAACAGAGGAATTATATTAGGGGCTCCTCAGAACCCAGAGCCAGACGGTTCTACTTATTGCCTAAAATTCACAAGGAGCCTGCAAAATGGAGCAAGCCACATGAAATCCCTCCTGGAAGGCCCATAGTGTCTGACTGTAGCAGCGAGACCTACGGCACAGCAGAATTTATTGAATATTATTTAAACCCACTATCTATAAAACATACCAGTTATATCAAAGACACTTATGATTTTGTTGAAAAAATCAAGCAAGTCCACTTACCTGAGGAGTCCTTTTTATTTACTATAGACATCGATAGTCTATACACCAATATAGATATTACAGAGGGCATTAATTCAATAAAAAACATATTTCACAAATACCCAGACAGTCGAAGGCCTGATAAGGAACTACTCCAATTGCTCGAGATCAATTTAAAGAGGAATGATTTTGAATTTAACGGCCAGTTTTACCTCCAAATTAAAGGTACAACTATGGGGAAGAAATTTGCGCCGTCCTATGCCAATATCTTTATACAGAGTGGGAAACAGAAGCTCTAAATAAATGTAAAAAAAAACCTTATATTATTATAGATACCTGGATGACATCTGGGGGGTCTGGACCCATTCCGGGGAGGATTTCCAGGAATTCCTTTAAACATTAAACACACATAATGCATCCATTAAGCTCAAGTCCACCACCAGCGTTAAAGCAGTGGACTTCCTGGACACCACCACTTACAAAGGCTTACACTTCAGCACCACACACAGATTGGACGTAAAAGTCTATTTCAAACCCACAGATACACATGCTCTACTATTCAAGACCAGTTATCATCCGAAACACACATATGCAGGCCTCATCAAATCACAATTACTTCGCTTCCACAGAATCTGCACTCAGACAGCAGACTTTCAAGAGGCCACTAAGACACTGTTTCAAGCCCTATCACATAGAAGATATTCCAGGTCTTTCTTAAGGAAGTGTAAGGCATCCTTCTTAGAGTCCAGACCCCTTGATATATCCCCTATGCTTCCCCTTATAACCACTTATTCCACCTCGGCAGGCCAACTAATGTATAATATAAAGCAACACTTTAATAAATTCCAATCGGATACCTCCCTCCTAAAGAATTACAGAATCATTGCAGCATACAGGAGGAACAAAAACTTAAAAGACTTCCTGGTACATGCTGAGATAAAACCACTACAGAAACCCAAGGTCAAAGGTCAAGGGGACTTCTTTAAACAACTACAATGGGTACAAAACCAATTCAATAATACTATTTATGAAACCAATTGCAAAGGGAATCCCAAAACTAAGAATTGTATCTATTTAATTACCTGTAAAACTTGTGGTATTTGTTATGTTGGGGAGACGGGTAACACCATCCTAACCCGCTTTACCCAGCACAGATACAATATTATAAAAAATAAGAACGTACACATACCATTGGTACAACATTTTATAGCCCATGGGTGGGAAGCCTTAACAGCCACCGTCCTGCAGTCCAACCCTACCTGGTCCGCAGCCCAGCGCAGGAGGGCTGAAAGGATTTGGATCTCCAGATTAGAGACTACTATTCCAGGCAGACTCAATGAGAGGTAGAGCACACGGGGGGACTCCCAGCAGGAGTGCCTGTGCACAAAAGGTTCTGTCGCCTTTGGCGACAGAACGTTTCTATTTCAGAATCCCTAACCCTAACACTTTTAGAGTTATTCCATCAAAGGCAAACCCTAACATCACATGACTCATGTGTAAACTAAAAAAACACTTTAGGGGGAAATGCATGTAAAGAATGGATGTACTGACCAGAGTGATGTATTAATGGAGGGGTTATTTCACCATTGCATGATCTTGGGACAACTTGGCAATACTGATTGTATTTTGAACATACATGACGTAACTGGAGTAACTCTGACTACTTAAATCACTTTGTTTAAACTAGAATGTGCCCAGAGGTCAACAGATCAAAGCCTGCTGAGTTTTCTTTCCAATAAGAAGCGTAGCTGGTCACTAGATGGCAGCATAGGATCATTGATGGAAAAAAGAGGGAACAATATTCAGCCCAAACCAGGATGAAAAAACCCCTAAATAATACCTGACTGTTTCACCTGCTAAATGATATCTATTTTATTACACTGCATCGGATAACTTATTCAGATTGCATATTCTAATTGATTGAATATGAATCTGCCTAACTAGTGCCCAACTGGTGCTAGAGGTTTCTAGTTTACTGGGTACCAGTTCTTTAGTGTTTTCACCAACACAGACACTGGCTTTGGCCTCTAAACACCAGTGTTTACAACTGCTGGAAAAGAAGCAGCCAATCAAAACCTTGTGAGCGTCCTGCTTAAAACTTCGGAGTTTAGTTTCATTTTGGATTGATAAAATATAAAGAAACAATAAACTGTAAAAACACATTGGTCATAAGTAATAGAATATCAGATTAAATTCAGAATAACAGAAGATGACTGTCTCTTATCTTCATGCAGTTTATTTTGAAATCAAATGTCAAGGAGTTTGAGTTGGTCAATGTTCTGCTTAGTTAACTATTTTCCCTTGAATCCATAAACATAATTTCTGACTCAGATCTTTAACACTGTTGGTCCTTTAATATCTCCAGGTGGTTTTAATAAATCCATCTCTAAAGTTTTTGAACTTCGGTTTTCCAGCTGATCAGGACTGTGAGGCGCTCACAAGCACTGCTGGTAGTTATCAATAGTGTTAATAAACTATTATGCTGATATTAGAGCATCTGTTTGCAGAGATACTGGGATACATTTAAATGTGGATAAGTTGTCTCCATACACTATTATCTCTCACAGAAATACAGAAAACTGGGGAGTATCATTACAGACTTGTTGTCAGTGTATCAACCATCCAGACCTCTCAGGTCTTCTGGCTCAAATCTACTCTGCAGAACCAGAACCAGAACTAAACATGGAGAAGCAGGTTTCAGTTCTTATGCTCCACTAATCTGGAATAAACTCCCAGAAAACTGTGAAAGCGCTGAAACCCTAAGTTGCTTTAAATCAAGATTAAAAACTTATTTGTTTATAGTGGCCTTTAACTGGGCCATCTAAACATTATTAGTTAAGTTTTCGGTCCAAGTCTCCTTTCATTTTCCTATCCATAATCCTATTCTCTTTATTTTTTTAATTACCTTTGTTGTTTGATTTTCTGTATCATTGTAATGTTTTTCCTCATGTACAGCACCTTGATGCCTTGTTGCTGAAAAGCTCTATATAAATAAACTTGACTTGACTTATCACATTTTAACTGGATGAGACATGTTTAATGACATGACGTTTGGGTAATGGAAAAGCACACAGATTATTCAGCTGAGTCAGGTAAGAACTGGCTCTAGCAAAGGCATCTCCAAAGTGAGGCTTGGGGGCTAAACAGCCCTCCGAATGGTTTGGCTTATCATGTAATTCAAGAACAGAGCAAATTTGACCTGCAAGCGGAGGCGGTCAATACAGAAAAGCACTGTTTTTATTTTTAGGTGGAAATTTTCCAAGACAAATAAAATCTTAAAATAATACAAATAAAAAAAACGTTAGGTTAGGTGGATGTATTTTCTTTTTCTATTTTAAAGGATTAACTTATAGAATTAACTATTTGGGCCACTGCCGCTTTTGGCCCTTATAGACACCACTGCACAAATCCTAAGAACCAGAATCTGTGGTGGAAAATCCCTGCTACTATTCCTGTTTAGTTACCACAGGAGCCAGGGCTTTCAGTCAATCTTTCACCTGACACCAATTAACTTTCTTTAAAAATAATATTGACTCTGTTTTTACATTTACTTAATTTATTTCTTATTGTTTTAAGAATTTACACTTTTTTTCTTGTTTTTTGGACAACATTATTTCGTGGATATTGTCGGCCTCTGCTGGGAAAATAGTTTTATTGATGTTGTCATAACTAAAAGTTTTGCACCAACAGCGCATATACTCTCCAGGTTGAGCTGGGGATTTCTGCTGTGTGCGGACACTGCGCGTCGCCGAGTCCAGAGCAAAGTCCACCTTGGCAGGAAGCATATGCAGCTTTCTCAGTTTTCTGTCAGTGTTCCCTCCTCTTGTCGTCATGCAGCAGAGTTCTGCTGAGACTCCAGGCCGGCCAGGAATCCAGATGTGGCGGCAGGCCATTGTGTGCATTTTATTCCTGTGTGTGACACCTGCTGTGTTTCACCCGCAGTGTTTGGACTTTAAGCCGCCCTTCCGTCCTCACGGAGACCTGGAGTTCTGCGTCATGTACAGGGAGTTTGGTTGCTGCGATCAGCAGAAGGACCAGGAACTGATGGGCAGATATTACCGGATCATGGAAAACGTTAATAAGCGGGGCTATGACAGCTGTGCGGGCTTCGTGCTGGAGGTGCTCTGCCAGGTAAGGACAAAGGTCGCCAGCTGCGCAGGTTTTCATCTAACCAAAACACACAGTCTTGCATAATAACATGAAGCACAGTTTAGGCACATGTCTACAGAGCAGCAGAATCAGACTGCAGTGCTTGGTTCTAATCTGCATCTTAAATTAGAATATCCTAAAAAAAATTCCGTTTTAGAATTGAGCAGTAATTGATATGATAATAGGATTAAAGATGTGAAAAAGACAATTGTGACACAAAATAAGCATATTTCAATGTTAAATTTTGCATGTCCAAAGTCGCTCGGACATTACGTCAAAGGGGAAGTCTCCGGTCATTCATTGTGTAAGCGTCAATGATAAATGGTTGAGGTAGAAGCCAAGTTGTATTAAAAACAGTGTTAATATGGTGAAACGGTGCATTGCTGGTGGTGGCAGCAAGTGGCCAGCAGTGAAGAGGATCAGAGCTGCAAAACTGAGGAGGAACAAATGGGCTGGTCCCACCAAGCACAGCCAGGTGTGATCAGAGGACTTCTCAGCAAACTGCTTTGAACAAGAAACCTTTGAATTCACCAGAGAAATGATGTCAGAGGTCAGATATCTGCAGATGAAGGAGGACGTTGAAGCGGAGTCTAAAGCTGTTCAGAGCATCTGATGGGGAAAGGTCTCCAAAGAAAAGGTTGTTGCTGCTGTTGTTAAACGGATCAAGGATCAGCAGGTAAGAACACTTCCTTGTCACAAAAGTGCATTTAGATATAGGCAGTTATTAAAATGAAACCAAGTAGTGTCTTCAGATCTTGAATCCTCCCTTGTGTCGCTGCTGCTGCTCCATGCTGCTCAGCTTCGCCACCGGTTGTTTCACTCAGGGCCGTATTTACTGTAACCCTGGATTTACACTGTATCTGCTCCAGACTGGAGCAGAACCATACACAGATTGCGCAATAAAAGTCAGAGATATATGCAGCAGCAAGTCCAAAAGAAGTCATTATGTGGAAGTTAAACCAGTTAAACTGCTTAATTTTTTGTCTTATGTATCCAGATATTCTTATGTGTTTTGTTCTACAATGGGCGACTTCACTGAGTGCAGAGAAGCTATATTTTTTGCTTAATTTGGTGCATTTAATGTTTAATTGCTTGGTTCATAATCCCTTAATTAACCCATTGTTGTAATTATGAATATGAATATATTATTTAATATTAAGACTTTAATATTTTATCAAATAATATTTGGGTCTGTTAAGGGTTGTCCTGTGAATACCAGCCCAGTAAGGTGATGGTATTAGGACAAAATAGAAAGGTGTGAGACGAGCTCTGACATTATTGAACAGCATAAATTCTGCACATATATGGAATAAATTCACACAATTTCTTAAAATACAAGAATTTATGAACAAAAATAAGTCAACTCAAAGTCAAACATATTTCAATCAACAAACTCTTTACTTTGCTAAAACAATCCAACTAAACTACCAAGCAGATTTAAAGAATGATGAAGACTAATGGACTATGTACAATATAAACAAGTTGATTAAAGATGATTGAAAATTATGACCAAAAAGAGTGATGCAACATTACCATGCAATGTTTATGTTTGAGAACCAAGGATTATCTTGAAGAATCTGGAAATGAAGTTAGGTTAGTCTTGGAACTAACTTAGACAATAATCAGCAAACGTTTAGACAACCATTCATAATGTAAGATCAGATAAAATATTATTTTAATAAAATAATATTTTAAATAATGATCTGCTGAATAAAACCAACCTTCTGGATGACTAATTTTCAACAGTCTTTAATTAGCTGCCTTTATTTATTGAGGTAATATTTAAAGAAATATTATGAAGGAAATATTAAACTAATATTTAAGGAAACATTTTGAATGAGGACCAACAACCTTTCTGTGTAAATGATCTTCAGCTCACTCATAAAGTGGGCGAGTATGTGTTCTGAGCCGTTAGCGGTTGGAGCTAACAAAAGAAGCTTATAGCTGGTTACCAGAATCAAACACATACCTTTAAAATACCACTAAAAAAGGGTTAAAATGCATAAGCGCGGGCAGCGCGTTATGGCCGATCTGCATTTAAAAACCACCCTTTAAATAAAGTTTGTCCATCCATCCATTCATTGTCATCCATTTATATGGGGTCGGATCGCGGGGCCAGCGGCCTAAGCAGAAAGACCCAGACTTCCCTCTCCCCAGCCACTCGGGCCAGTTCGTCCGTTCAGGGAAATCCCAAGGTGTTCCCAAGCCAGCCGAGAAACATAGTCCCTCCAGTGTGTCCTGGGTCTGCTTCTGGGCCTCCTCCCGGTGGGACGTGTCCGGCACACCTCACCAGGGCATCCAGTAGGCATCCTAACCAGATGCCTGAGCCACCTCAGCTGGCACTTCTCGATGTGAAGAAGCAGCTGCTCTACTCTGAGTCCCACCCGGATGACTGAGCTTCTCACCCTATCTCCAAGGGAGAGCCCAGACACCCTGTGGAAGAAACTCATTTTGGCCACTTCACACCTAAATAGGACAACATCATCCCCAAAAAGCAGAAACGCAGTCCTACGGCCACCAAAACGGATCCCCTCAACACCTTGGCTGCGCCTAGAAATTCTGTCCATAAAAGTTATGAACAGAATCAGTGACAAAGGGTAACCTTGGTGGAGTCCAACCCTCACTGAAAAACTGGTCCGACTTATTGCCGGCAATGCGGACCCAGCTCTGACACCGGTAATAAAGGGACCTAACAGCTCGTATCAAAGGTCCTGGTACCTGATACTCCCGGAGTACCATCCACAGGATTTCTCAACGGAGACGGTCGAACGCCTTCTCCAAGTCCACAAAGCACATGTAGACTGGTTGGGCGAACTCCCATGCACCCTCCAGGACCCTGCTGAGGGTGTAGAGCTGGTCCAGTGTTTCACAACCATGACGAAAACCACACTGCTCTTCCTGAATCCGAGGTTCGACTATCCGATGGACCCTCCTCTCCACGACCCTGGAATAGACCTTACCATGGAGGCTTAAGAGTGTGACCCCCGTATAGTTGGAACACACTCTACAGTCCCCCTTTGTGAATAGGGGGACCATCACCCCGGTCTGCCAATCCAGTGGAACTGCTCACCACCAGGTAGTGGTTAGTGAAAACCTCCGCTTTGCTCTTCACCCGAGTGTCCAAGACACGCGGCCGCAGATCAGATGACACGACGACGAACTCAATCATCAATCTGCGGCCTAGGGTGTCCTGCTGCCAAGAGCATATATGGACACCCTTATGTTTGAACATGGTGTTAGTTATGGACAATCCATGATGAGCACTGAAGTCCTATAACAAAACACCACTCAGGTTCAGAACGGGAGGGCCATTCCTCCCAACCACCCCCCCTCCAGGTCTCACAGTCATTGCCAACGTGAGCGTTGAAGTACCCCAGCAGAACAAGGGAGTCCCCCGGAACAGACCTCTTCCACCAAACCGTTTTGGGTTTATATTCAAACAGTGACGTCACGGGAAGTCAGCTGTCATTCTATTTCTGGGCTGAGTTAGGAGCAGGTTACTGTGATTTATTTTAAAAATTCCAGAAAAAATAAAACTGGCCTTTAAATGTCTAAATCCATGGCTTGGATCCAAACACCAGTTACTGATCAAATTGATCTAATGTTAACGGCTGCCAATAGAAGGTCCAGCAAAGACTGTACTTCCTGAGGCTACTCAAGTTCAACCTTCCACAGGAGCTGCTGGTCATCTTCTCCACTGCCATCATTCAGTCTGTCCTGTCTTCATCCATCTCAGTGTGGTTTGGCTCATCCACCAAACAGGACAGGTCCAGACTGCAACGAATAATCAGGACTGCAGAGAGAATCACCAGGGCTGACCTTCCCTCCATCCAGGACTTATACAGGAGAAGGGCAGCTAACATCTCTGCAGACCTCACACACCCTGCACAAAAACTGTTTAAGCTTTTGCCTTCAGGTGGCGCTACAGAGCGTTGTCTGCTAAAACCAGCCACCACAAAGACAGTTTCTTTACCCAGGCTGTTTATCTGATGAACACTTGACAGTCAGAGCTCCAGAACAACACCATACATACTTGGACTGAGCTCACTGAAATATATCTAAAGAAATATCAGATTCTTCGCTGCTGTCTGTGTTGCTGCTATTGTAGCAGCAGTCAGTTTACGTGCGGGGGTTCCCCTGTGACGTCATAAAAGACCGCAACAAAATCACAAAGGAGTAGTCTGGAAATGCCTTTTTTTGGTGAAATTAATGACCATATATCTTAACAGATGTTCATTTCAGTGACTGCCGAGACTTCATTGCTGAAGAAAGAAACAGTTGGACCTCGTTTAATATTTGCTGCACAGGATTTGGATGAGCCACTAAAATACTCGGATAATACACTGTTCAAAAAAATCAAGGGAACACTCAAATAACACATCCTAGATCTGAATGAATGAAATATTCTCATTGAATACTTTGTTCTGTACAAAGTTTAATGTGCTTGTTAGGTATTAATTAGTCAACTCAGAGGCAAGAACGATACAGAATCAGTTTTACTTGCAAGGGTAGCTCACTTTGCAGTGCAGACTACAAAGTTTTGACACCCTATCTCTTTATTTATATGCACAGTTCAACAGACAGTTCATGTGTGTGTGAGGCTGAAAGGAGGCTGGTTCTCACGGGATGCGATTGTGTGAAATAGATAACGGTGATCCCACACACAGGAGGGCTGCATACCAGAGCATAATACAAAGCGGAGTGCAGGTGCCTTGCAGCACAAAGTCGCACCCATCCAACAGTGCTGACAACAAAATCACACAAAAATTATCAATGCAAATCACATTTATTAACCAATGGAGGCCTGGATTTGGAGTCACACACAAAATTAAAGTGGAAAAACACACTAGAGGCTAATCCAACTTTAATGTAACGTCTTTAAAACAAGTCAAAATGAGGCTCAGTATTGTGTGTGGCCTCCACGTGTCTTTATGACCTCCCTACAACGCCTGGACATGCTCCTGATGAGACGGTGGATGGTCTCCTGAGGGATCTCCTCCCAGACCTGGACTAAAGGTGTCTCCAGACTCTGTCACATGTGCTCAGTGTGAACCTGCTTTCATCTGTGAAGAGCACAGGGCGCCAGTGGTGACTTTGCCAATCCTGGTGTTCTCTGCCAAATGCCAAGCTTCCTGCACGGTGTTGGGCTGAGACCACAACCCCCATTTGTGGATGTCAGGCCCTAATACCATCCTCATGGAGTCGGTTTCTAACCGTTTGTGCAGACACATGCACATTTGTGGCCTGCTGGAAGTCATTTTGCAGGGCTCTGGCAGTGCTCCTCCTGTTCCTCCTTGCACAAAGGCGTAGGTAGCGGTCCTGCTGCTGGGTTGTTGCCCTCCTACGACCTCCTCCACGTCTCCTGGTGTACTGGTCTGTCTCCTGGTAGCGCCTCCAGGCTCTGGACACTACGCTGACAGACACAGCAAACCTTCTTGCCACAGCTTGCATTGATGTGCCATCCTGGATGAGCTGCACTGCCTGAACCACTTGTGTGGGTTGTAGAGTCCGTCTCATGCTACCACGAGTGTGAAAGAACCACCAACATTCAAAAGAGACAAAAACATCAGCCAGAAAGCATCGGTACTGAGAAGTGGTCTGTGGTCCCCACCTGCAGAACCACACCTTTATTGAGTGAGTCTTGCTAATCACCAAAGATTTCCCCCTGTTGTTTTTTTCATTTGAACAACAAGATGTGAAATTGATTGTCAATCAGTGTTGCTTCCTAAGTGGACAGTTTGATTTCACAGAAGATTGATTTACTTGGAGTTAAATTGTGTTGTTTCAGTGTTCCCTTTATTTTTTTTGAGCAGTGTATATTCTGGTCAGATGAGACCAAATCTTAACTCATACCATGTTTGGAAACCAAAAAGGAAGGACCTTTGACACAACCTACATTTAGCATTGTTCCTTTAAATGAAGCCTCATTACTCCTTTAGGATTAAATAATCTTATTGAGCCATTTTTCTGGCCTCTGTATGGTCTCATGTCAAAGTTTTCCAGGCAAATCCCACCTGGAGGATACCACAGAGTAGAAAAAATCCTCATTGGAGGGACTGTGTGACCTAATCCCCCTTAAAAAATAAACATGGTGTCAGCCTGATAGACTAAAACTGGGAGCTGGTTCCACAGGAGAGGAGCCTGATAACTAAAGGATCTACCTCCCATTCTACTTCTAGAGACTGTAGGAACCACCAGTAAACCTGCAGTCTGAGAGTGAAAGGTTCTGTTAGGAACATATGGAAAAATCTCATCTTAATAACTGAAAGCTTGTATTCTTTTTGCATTTATTATTCTTTCTTCATTCTTCATTAGATGTCTTTTCTCCATCTTTGATCTTAGGAGTGTTCACCATATGCAGCTCACCTGTTTGATGCAGAGGATCCCAGCACCCCACTCCGGACCATCCCAGGCCTCTGTCCTGACTACTGCTCCCAGTTCTGGAATGAATGCCGCTCAATCATCCCCTTCCTGTCTGATGATCCACGTATATATCAGGCCAGAAATGACGAGAATCGTTTCTGCAAGCTCCTGGAGATGGATGATGGTGATTATTGCTACCCTCACCTGCTCAGTAGTCAGAAGCTTACCCAGAACCTAGGCCGGGTTGAGATGGATTCTGATGGCTGTCTGCAGCTGTGTCTGGAAGAGGTGGCCAATGGCCTGAGGAACCCACTTGCCATGGTGCATGCAAATGATGGCACCCACCGGTTTTTTGTAGGAGAGCAAGTGGGGCTGGTGTGGGCTTTTCTTCGGGACCGATCCAAGCTGGAGAAGCCATTCCTAAACATCACCAAGGCGGTGCTGACATCATCATGGGAAGGAGATGAGAGGGGCTTCCTAGGAATCACTTTCCATCCCAAATACAAGTACAATGGCAAACTGTATGTGTACTACTCAGTGGAGATTGGCTTTGATGAGAGAATAAGGATAAGTGAGTTCAGGGTTTCTGCCAATGACATGAATCTGGTAGACCACACATCAGAGCGGTAGGTATGGACAAAACTGCACTTCATGGTGGAAAACCACCAATTTTTAATGCATAGAGTTAAACACTATTTGTTGCATGTCTTCTCTGAAGTGTAATTTTGGAGATCGACGAGCCAGCATCCAATCACAACGGAGGGATGCTGCTCTTTGGAGATGACGGCTACCTGTACATTTTCACAGGAGATGGTGGAATGGCAGGAGATCCTTTTGGGAAGTATGGGAATGCCCAGAACAAGTAGGTACTCTATGGTGCCAAGAGGCCATGATTCAAGCTCAATTTTATAAAATAATTTGTTTGTGTTGCTCTGGGGGTGTTTCAGGTCTGCTCTCCTGGGTAAAGTTCTTCGAATTGATGTGGACAACAATGAGAGAGGCCCCCTGTATAGAATCCCCTCAGACAACCCATTCATACACGAGTACGGAGCACGCCCAGAGGTGTACGCTTATGGCGTCCGTAACATGTGGAGGTGCTCGGTGGACCGGGGCGATCCACAGACCAAAGAGGGCAAGAGTCGAATTTTCTGCGGGGACGTCGGCCAGAACAAATACGAGGAAGTTGATATCATCGAGAAAGGTCGGAACTATGGCTGGAGAGCCAAAGAGGGATTCTCCTGCTATGATAAGAAGCTGTGCACCAACAGTTCACTAAGTAAGAGTGCAACATAATTCTTCTGTCAGAAATATTTACACTGCTGGCAGGATGTAGCGGGAAGGGCAGATCACAGCTGTGCCTGCAGTAATGAGGGTGGCTAAGATATGAGATATGAAAAAATCTTTTTTTATCTGGAGGGTGGCCAGTAGGGGTGGGCAATATTGCCTAAAACTTATATCAGAATATATTTTGTATACTGTACATGTTGTAATCTCGGCCATGTCAAAGGCCGCTCTAAACAAATAAGTTTTAAATCTTGATTTAAAGCAACTTTCTGGGAGTTTATTCCAGATTAGTGGAGCATAAGAACTAAAAGCTGCTTCTCCATATTTGGTTCTGGTTCTGCAGAGTAGATTTGAGCCAGAAGACCTGAGAGGTCTGGATGGTTGATCCACTGACAACAAGTCTGTAATGTATTTTGGTGCTAAGCCATTCAGTGATTTATAGACTAACAGAAGTATTTAAAGTCTATTCTCCGAGCTACAGGGAGCCAGTGTAGGGACTTTAGAACCGGGCCGATGTGCTCCACATTCTTAGTTCTAGTGCGGTTGGGGGTCCTTGGATGTTTGTGGTTCCAATCTCCTCTGTGTCCACCTCAGGTCCTGGGGACAGGTCTGTGACTCCCACCCACTATTGAATATTTTTATGGAGAAACCTTACATACACAAGTGTGCTCACAGGTGTTTGGTATCAGGTGTTTACAGATTGAGCTGCAGTTGCTCATGTATTATTTAGTACTGTATACTTCTCAATAATGTTGTTGTTATTCATTTGCTGTTTGTCCCGGTGTTTTTTTCTGCCTCTTCTTTGTGCAGGGGTAAAAGATTTCTAGGCTGTTATCTTGTATTCTTTTCTTTCTCTCATCTATTCTTATCTCCTCTCCCTTTAAAATGTTGCCCCATCTCTCTCCCTTTCTTTGTTCTTTTTTCCCCTTTCGTTTCCATCTCTGTGCCCATTGCATTTGAAAAAATCCCAAAGCAATTTCTACAAAAGGTTTTTATTTATTTTAAGCAGAACATCATGGCAAAAGCCAAACTGTGAAGCCGTAATGCTCCGCAGGTCGGCTTCTTTTTGTTAGGCTTCTTCTTGGTAATCAGACAACAATTTTGATTGCAACTCAGCCAGACAGGACACATTATAAAAAAAGAAAACAATCAAGGTGCTGCAGTGGTCCAGTCAAAGTCCAGACCCCAACCTAATTGGAACTCTGTGATGGGATATTCTTTGAGGTTTGCAGAAACATAAATGAACTGAAGCATTGCTGAAAAGGTGAATGGATCAAAATTCCTCAGCAACGATTTGAGAAACTGATAAAGTGAGACAGAACCACTGCTGACAGTTACAGCTCATGAAGGAGGTTCTACAAACTGCTGGACCATGGGAGGGACTTTCACATAGCTTCTGCACTTTCCACATTGTGGAAACACTTTATTTTGATGGAATTTAAGGTGTAATCTCTAGTGTTTTTGTACAGGGTAGTCATAACAATAACGATTCTTGACAGATGATGTGCCGCCTATTTACGCCTACCCTCATAAGATGGGGAAGTCTGTGACAGGAGGATACGTGTACCGTGGGTGTGAACATCCCAACCTGAACGGCATGTACATATTTGGAGACTTCATGAGTGGGTGAGTTTAACCTGCGAGCCTTGAATGTTTGAAATTATGTCAACATTTTTCAGTGAGTTATGATGAGCCATTAAAAGGACGCGGAATGGAAACAAGGTGATGATAGGGAAAAAATATAAGGATAACTGTTTGTTTTTTATGCTCATGTCACCTGAATATGAGAACTAGTCTAGACTTATTCAAATACATTCATATCATTTTTACAACCTTCTGCTGAGGTTTGAGATGCAGAAGATAACTATGCTAGAGTTTACTTTGAATTTTCTGTTTATTCTAGGCGTCTGATGAGCCTGATGGAGGATAACAACTCTGGAGAGTGGAAGTATAATGAAATCTGCATGGGAATGGGCCAGACATGTACCTTCCCTGGACTCATCAACAACTACTATCCGTACATCATCTCCTTTGCTGAGGATGAATCTGGTATGGGTTGACAGAACATTTGCTGCAGGCTTATTTTCCCAGCTTTAATTGATTTACCAGCTTTTCTTTGTGGGTTCTTGCAGGTGAGCTGTACTTCATGTCCACAGGAACACCGAGTGCCACGTCTCCTTCTGGTGTCATTTATAAAGTGGTGGATCCATCAAGGTGAGCAGAAGAGGATAATGACCACAAACATATGCTCAGCATTTGGATTGTACTCGCCTGATTAACTTCTCAGCTTTGGGAGGGATTTCACTTTCTTGATTTTTATTTCAGTGTGAAGTAGGGGCCCCAAACTCTGTCTTTGCATTTCAGTGAAACATAAAAATGAGTCCAAAGTTCAAGATGTGACCCCAGTTACACTCAATTCAGTGCTGGTAATGCTAAGTTAGTCATAAAGCTTCCTCTGTTACTTACTTTAGTTCAGTTTATTCATATCTACACAAGACAAACAGATTAAAATCAATTTGATTTAAATACATACAGCAGGTAAAATAAATATTGGACACATCAGTGTTGAATATGTCAACGTTTTTTCTCAGTTCAAATATTTCCAAAGGGGCCGGTGTTAGTAACAGCCCAGTTAATCAACAAATGCAAAAGAAAGTAAAGCAAATTAGTCCACAACTGAAGTTTTGGGTAAAAACTCAGAATGACAGGGAAAAACTATTGAACACATGAAGAAATTGTGAGCAAAAAGGCAAAGAAAGCAAGGCAATAAGCTGAAATTTGTAAGTTTTTAGAAAGCATTCCTGTTGCTGCTCTGTACAAATCTATATCAGTTGGTTTAACCTCAATTGGTACATATAAAAAGGTGACTGAGAGGTACAACTGCCAAAAGGAAAGAGAGAAAAATAAATTCTTACTAATGGAAATGCTTTTTTAGCTGCATTTCTAAACTTCTGAATGTCCCAGTGGGTGCTGTCCAAGCCAAAAACTGGAGTGGAAAGAACATCATTTCACCATAAACACAGACAAGGTGCCTCTCAGAAGATTTCTGATGTTCTGAATTCCTGGCTTTATGTAAGATGAAGCAGAGAGCCATCAGAGACTCAAGGCTGCACGGAGGACAGCACAATAACCATCCTTTAAAACTTTGCAGCACTTTTTTCATTGTGACTGATGGGACATTTTACATGCTGTCTGTATTTTGGAAGGTCATGAGTGATGTCTGCACTATTAAATGTTATTTGAATACAGTTGTTTCTTATATACTGTGGGTCTGAATTAGCTGAAGTAGCACTGTTGCCTTGCAGCAAGAAGGTCCTGGGTTTGACTCCTGGCTGGGGGTCTTTCTGCATGGAGTTTGCATGTTTCCCAGTGCATGCATGGGTTCTCTCTGGGTACACTGGGCCTGTTAGGTTAATTGGTCTCTCTTAGGTGTATGAATGAGTGTGTGCATGGTTGTTTGTGTGTTGCCCTGCAATGGACTGGCAACCTGTCAAGGGTGTACCCTGCCTCCCGCCCATAGACTGCTGGAGATAGGCACCAGATTCCCCATGACCCACTATGGAAGAAGCGGTATAGAAGATAACTGACTGAATGACCTTTTATTATATTGTTTGTTTTCATATAAGGAACAGCGTAAGGGACAAATTAGTTTAGGGTATGAATCTTTTAAGTAATTGGGATTTGTTGATGCCAAACCCAGTCCCTACATAAATACCCCAAATGAAAATTGAAATGAGCTCCAGGTAATGAGCTCCTCTGCTCTGTTGGGTCTTGCTTGCCCAGAAATAACCTATGTGAGAATCACTGAACTTTACAGGGTAGAAATAACCACCTTCGTGTACAATATTTTATTAAGTTTTTCTTGCTTTTCAGACGTGCTCCACCAAGACATTGCCACTACGACACTCTTCCTGTCAGAGTAAAAAGTAACGTCATCCAATTTGTTCCCCAGGAAAGTAAGTCCATCTAGAACAATCTTAAAACCAAGCTTTCTAATTCTGCCTTTTTAATATATTTTTACTATAATTCTTTCATCAGCTTTGTTTGGAGTTGAATTGCTAGCCAAAAACAAGCCGGAACCTGAACCCACAAAGACCTATGATTGGCTCCTGGATCGTCTCAGTGATAGAGGACATGCCCTGACCACCCCTATCCCGATCAGAACCACCACCAGACCACCCCGGAGTTCAAAGAGGAAAGGGAGACATCGGAAGGGAAAAACCAGAACTGGAAACATATCTGAGCTTCAGAATGGAGCAGTGAGGCTCATCAAGGACGAATTCATGCAAGGAGACCGTGGACGGGTGGAGATCTACATTCACGGGGAGTGGGGCACCGTGTGTGATGACTTGTGGTCGATGAAAAATGCCGAGGTGGTCTGCCGACAGCTGGGATTCCAGTACGCCCTAAAGGCAGCCAGAAATTCTGAGTTTGGAGAAGGAAGGGAACTGCGTATTCTCCTGGATGATGTTCATTGCAATGGCACTGAATCCAACCTGTTGAACTGCACACATGCTGGAGTGGGAAACCATAACTGTGCCCACTATGAAGATGCTGGAGTGATATGTGGAAACACAAGACCTGTTGCAGAAGCCTCGAAGTCAGCAACAGGGAGGAAAGAGCCAAGTGGCCTGCAGCGAGATAAATCTTGAAAATCAAAATACCCTCTCACACAACAGGTCCTGAAAATATCCTACAAGGGAAGAAATCCTAATGAAGTCATGATAAAATGCTTAAAATTGAAATTGCTATTACTTCAGCACAATAAATTCCCATCAAAAGTCATCTCAAAGTTTTACATAGAACAAAATATCCGAATCCAATTCAAATTCAGTCAAACTCACTTCACCCAGATCCAGTAAAAGTCCAGTTCAATCCACCTTAGTTCCAGCAACAATCCACTTCAGTCCAAATATGTGATAGGTTATATTTGGGGTGTTAATGATTATAAAAAGCTCTTGTTTTATGTTTAAAAAGTTGTAGACCAAAATAGAAAAAGTCATATTTAATAGTATCCAGTGTTTACATGAAACCTACAAGAGATGCAAACAGCACTGATTGTTTTCTAGTGGTAATGGATTCAAATAAAATCACTGTCTAACACCAGCAGTATGACCTCACTTATAATCGATGTCAATTAAATGTATAAATGAAAGTCTACTTCATATTTTACTTCATTGTGCTATTGGTTTCTCTCAAATTACTCCTATTCCAGATGTGTTTTGGTGCTCTTTGGTGAATAGGGGTTGTGTAAATAATTTTCTTATTGATTTAAATAAAATATTCTGGTCTTCAAGTCCTATTCATAAAATCTATTTTACACATATCCTGTCTTGGCATTTCAGGCATAGCTCTTGGAGAAGCTGGTTGCCTACATGTTTCATGGGAGCTTTGTTCTACAAAAAGGCCAACTGGTAGGGGTGCAACAGTACACAGAAATTACATTTCAGTACGTATTTGGGTTTTGATGTACCTTTTCGACATGCTTTATACATTTAATTATTCGATACTAAAACTAAGATTTTTATTTCTGAAATTAATTTTGGCAATCAATTTAATTTTTTATGCTCTAAAACCTAAAAAGTGGAATATTTAGAACTGACTGGAGATTTGGTTAGATTTCTGTTTTGAAATTAATACAGTAGTATAACCAGACATAGCCCTTGCCTGGATAGATAGATAATACAACAACATAACCAGTTAAAAATGGTCAGTGTTGATGTTTTGAAAATTTTAAATAAGACTCTGTCTATTTTGAGAATAAAACATGTTAAAATCTCATTGGAGTTGTTTTTATATTGAGACAACGTAGTTTCTCAGCTGTACCTGAATGCAGCATGCACAGCTGTTTGGAAAATCCCCTCTCATTAATGGAGTTTCCTCCCAATTTCATTTTCAGTTCAGTTTATTTATATAGCCCCAATTCACAACACATGTCGTCTCAAGGCTCTTCACAAAAGTCAGGTTCATACATTCCAATTAATCCTAATCATTGAACAGTGCAGTTAGATTCAGTTATTTATTCAAATTGGATAAAAAGTTTTTCTATCTAAGGAAACCCAGCAGATTGCATCCAGTCAGTGACCTGCAGCATTCACTCCTCCTGGATGATCACGTAGAGACAGTGGACAGTCACTGGTGTTGACTTTGCAGCAATCCCTCATACTGAGCATGCATGTAGTGACAAAGTGTAGCTTCTAGGAAGAGAAAAGAGAGAACAAGTTGAAAGCTGAAATAACAACAAATAATGCAAAATTGGAGAGTAGTGTGAGAATGTAGCGAAGAGGGTGAAGTGGTCGTTATGTCCTCCAGCAGCCTAAGCCTATAGCAGCATAACTACACAAATAGTTTCAGTTCAGATTATTTAGTTAAACGGCGCTTATTTACAACAATGTCGTCTCAAGGAACCCCACAAAGGGTCCCACTGATGGTCATTGTTATACTAAAAACCACAACAATTGGGATACCTCCCTCTGTCAGACTGATTATAACCATTGGAAAAGAGAAGGGGTCATACAGGTAGCAGAAATGGAGGGTGTGTTTGCACCTAAACCATAACTGAGCTGGTTTAGGCTAAACCTGACTCCCCCTTACTCCAACCAACAGGGAGGGAAGAAGACGGAGGTAAAAAATAAGGAAAATAGCTCAGGATAACCTAAGCCACTCTAACTATAAGCTTTATCAAAAAGGAAAGTTTTAAGCCTAGCCTTAAAAGCAGACAGGGTGTCTGCCTCACGGACTAAAACTGGGAGCTGGTTCCACAGGAGAGGAGCCCGATAACTAAAGGATCTGCCTCCCATTCTACTTCTAGAGACTCTAGGAACCACCAGTAAACCTGCAGTCTGAGAACAAAGTGCTCTGTTAGGAACATATGGACCAATCAGATCTCTGATGTATGATGGAGCTAGATCATTAAGGGCTTTATATGTGAGGAGGAGAATTTTAAATTCTATTCTGGATTTAACAGGGAGCCAATGAAGGGAAGCTAAAATAGGAGAAATATGATCTCTCTTTTTAATTTTCATCAAAACTCTTGCTGCAGCATTTTGAATCAACTGAAGGCTTTTAACTGCATTTTGTGGACATCCTGATAGTAAAGAATTACAATAGTCCAGCCTTGAAGTAACAAATGCATGGACTAGTTTTTCAGCGTCACTCCTGGACAGGATATTTCTAATTTTGGCAATGTTCCGGAGGTGAAAGAAGGAAATCCTAGAAACCTGTTTAATATGGGATTTAAATGACATGTCCTGGTCAAAAATAACACCAAGGTTTTTTACTTTCTTATCAGAGGTCAATTTAATGCCATCCAGGTTAAGTGATTGACTAAGCAGTTTCTTTTTTAAAGACTCAGGTCCAAAGACAACAACATTTAAAGTCATCCAAGTTTTTATGTCTTCAAGACATGCTTGTAGTCTATCTAACTGGTTGGGCTCATCAGGATTTATGGATAAGTAAAGTTGAGTATCATCAGCGTAACAGTGAAAATTTATCCTATGCTGCCTGATAATTTGACCTCGTACTCGTACTCGTACTCCTCGTCTTCCGCTTATCCGGGACCGGGTCGCGGGGGCAGCAGACTCAGCAGAGACATCCCTCTTCCCGGACACCTCCTCCAGCTCCTCCGGGTGGAGCCTAAGGCGTTCCCAGGCCAGCCGAGAGGCATAGTCCCTCCAGCGTGTCCTGGGCCGTCCCTTGGGCCTCCTCCCGGTGGGACGTGCCTGGAACACCTCCCGAGGAAGGCATCCAGGAGGCATCCGGTATAGATGCCCGGGCCACCTCAACTGGCTCCTCTCAATGTGGAGGAGCAGCGACTCTACTCCGAGCCCCTCCCGGATGGCCTAGCTCCTCACCCTACCCTATCTCTAAGGGAGTGCCCGGCCACCCTACGGAGGAAGCTCATTTCAGCCGCTTGTATCCGGGATCTCGTTCTTTCGGTCATGACCCAAAGTTCATGGCCATAGGTGAGGGTAGGAACGTAGACCGACCGGTAAATCGAGAGCTTCGCTTTTCGGCTCAGCTCTCTCTTCACCACAATGGACCGGCACAGTGCCCCCTTTACTGCAGCAGCCGCACCGATCCGACTGTCAATCTCCCGCTCCATTTTTCCCCCACTCGTGAACAAGACCCCGAGATACTTAAACACCTCCACTTGAGGCAGGAACTCCCCTCCAACCTGAAGAGGACAGGCCACCCTTTTCCGGTCAAGTACCATGGCCTCGGACTTGGAGGACCTGATCTTCATCCCAGCCGCTTCACACTCGGCTGCGAACCGCCACAGCGCATGCTGTAGGTCTTGGCTAGAGGGGGCCAGCAGGACCACGTCATCTGCAAAAAGAAGAAACAAAATCCTCTGGTCCCCATACCAGACCCGCTCCGGCCCTTGGCTGCACCTAGAAAGCCTGTCCGTAAGAGTTATGAACAGGACCGGTGACAAAGGGCAGCCCTGCCGGAGTCCAACATGCACCGGGAACAGGTCCAACTTAGTGCCGGCAATGCGGACCAAACTCTTGCTCCGCTCGTACAGTGACCGGATGGCCCTTAATAAAGGGCCCCCAATTCCATACTCCTGGAGCACCCCCCACAGGGCATCACGAGGGACACAGTCGAATGCCTTCTCCAGGTCCACAAAACACATGTGAACCGGTTGGGCAAACTCCCATGAACCCTTGAGTACCCTGTAGAGGGTATAGAGCTGGTCCAGTGTTCCACGGCCAGGACGAAAACCACACTGCTCCTCCTGAAGCCGAGGTTCGACTATCGGACTCTCCTCTCCAATACCATGGTGTAGGCCTTACAAGGGAGGCTGAGGAGTGTGATCCCCCTGTAGTTGGAACACACCCTCCGGTCACCCTTCTTATGAAGGGTGACCACCACCCCAGTCTGCCAGTCCAGAGGCACTGTCCCCAACCGCCACGCAATGTTGAAGAGGCGTGTCAACCATGACAGCCCAACAACATCCCGAGATTTGAGGTACTCAGGGCGGATCTCATGCACCCCCGAAGCCTTGCCACCACGGAGCTTTTTAACCACCTCGGTGACTTCAGCCTGGGTGATGAAAGAGTCCAACCCCGAGTCCCCAGCCTCTGTTTCCACCAGGGAATGCGTGATGGCAGGATTGAGGAGATCGACTATTTCTGGTCTATATCTCTCGACCTTCCGCACAAGCTCAGGCTCCTTCCCTCCCAGCGAGGTGACATTCCACGTCCCTAGAGCCAGACTAAGCATCCGGAGATTGGGCCGCTGAGGTCTCCACCTTCGTCCGCCACCTTCGTCCGCCACCCAATCTTCTTTGCACCAGTCCCTCACGGTTCCCCCTGCAGGTGGTGGGCCCACTGGGGGATGGCCTCACGTCTCTCGTTCGGGCTTGGCTCGGCTGGGTCCCGCGAGGAGCAACCCGGCCACCAGGCGCTCTCCAGCGAGTCCCAACCCCAGGCCTGGCTCCAGGGTTATTCTGTTCTCTTCTATTAATGATAAGAAATAAGCTGTTCTAGCTTGGCGAAGTGTCTTTTTATACAACAATAGGCAATTTTTCCAGATTAAGTAGGAATCCTCTAGGTGTGTAGAGCGCCATTTTCTCTCCAATTTTCTAACATTGCGCTTTAAAGTATGCAGCTCTAAATTAAACCAAGGAGCCTGCCTCCTATGAATAATTACCTTCTTTTTCAAGGGGGCTGCATTGTCTAATGCATCACGCAATGATGAAGAAACACTATGAACAAAAGAATCAATTTGTGAAGGGGCAGAAACAGAATTATTGCCCTCCACTGTGTTTTTCAGTGATAATGAGGAAATTAAAAGTGGAACAGATTCTTTAAAGGTTGTTACAGCATCACCTGATAATGATCTACTATAATGAAATTTTCTTTCAGGTGTGGAGTATTCGGTTAAATTATACTCAAAGGTTATTAAGAAATGGTCAGACAGGACAGGGTTATGAGAGAATATTGTTATGTCTTTACACTCAATGCCATATGTCAGCACAAGGTCCAGAGAATGAAGACAAATGTGGGTAGGGTTGTTAATGTTTTGATCAAAGCCAATTGAGTCTAAGATAGCATTAAACGCTATATTTAGGCTATCACTTTCAGCGTCAACATGAATGTTAAAATCCCCCACTATAATAACTTTATCTGTATTTAACACTAAATCAGATAAAATGTCTGAAAACTGATCTAAAAATTGAGAGTAAGGGCCTGATGGACGGTACAAAACAACAAACAGAAGAGGTTTTAGTGCTTTGCAATTTGGATGAGGAAAACTAAGAATTAAATATTGAACAGAGTTGTAGCTATTGATTGGTCTGGAACTAATCAATAAATCGGACTGAAAGATGGCTGCTACTCCTCCTCCTCGCCCAGTATTTTGAGGAATGTAAAAATTTAAATAATTAGTAGGAGCTGAATCATTTATAGTAACATAATCCTCTTGCTGCAGCCAGGTTTCTGTGAGGCAAAGTAAATCAATCTGATTGTCACAAATCAGGTCACTAACTAGCAAAGTCTTTGAAGAGAGAGATCTTATGTTCAGTAAGCCACATTTAATTGTTTTATTTTTCTTTTCGGTCTGAGTTGTGTTTATTTTTATTAGATTTTCCTGATTTCCTCCTTTTAGATTATTTTTTAATCTATTCAATTTTGGCCGTGGGCGAGACACTGTCTTAATAAGGTAATGGTTGGGTAGCAGTACAGAAGCTGCAGAGAGGAGTATTAAACTACGATCCTGCTTCCTCGTCTGAACCCTGGGTTTTCAGAGTTTTAGAGAACTAATAAATTCGGCCAGATTCCTAGAAAGAAGAGCTGCTCCATCCAAAGTGGGATGGATGCCGTCTCTCCGGATCAGACCAGGTTTTCCCCAAAATGTTTGCCAGTTATCAATGTAGCCCACATTGTTTTCTGGACACCACCTAGACAGCCAGCGGTTGAATGACAGCATGCGGCTAAACATGTCGTCACTGGTCAGATCGGGGAGGGGACCAGAGAAAATGACGGAGTCTGACATTGTTTTGGCAAACTTACACACCGAAGCAACACTAACTTTGGTGACCTCCAATTGACGTAACCGGGTGTTTTTACCGCCAGCGTGAATAACAATCTTACTGTATTTACGCTTATCCTTAGCCAGCAGTTTCAGGTAGGATTTGATGTCGCCCATTCTGGCCCCTGGCAGACATTTGACTATGGTCGCTGGTGTCTCTAGTGCCACGTTTTCCTACTATGGGAGCTGCCAATTACCAGAGTTGGCTTCTCAGCGGGTGTGTCGCTGAGCGGGGAAAATCTTTTAGAAACCCAGATGGGTTGGTGGTTACCTGTGGGCTGGGATCTAGGACTATGCTTTCTACGTACTGTCTAAAAGAAAAACATACATGCGCATTTAGTGTCTATGAAGATCACACCAGTAGTTTTATGGACAAAATGTGTAAATTTGGTTAAATGGAAAGAAGTCCTCTTGGTGCTGATGTCTCAATCAGCGATCAGCTGATAAACAGTGAGGCCAAGCCCCTTTAACCACAACCAGCTGATCGCCCCAAATCTCGAACAAAGGGTCATAAAACTCTGAGGCGGGAACTCAGTGGAAAATCTCCAGTAATAAAACTGGAACAAAGAGTGGTCGGGCGAGGCCCAGACCGCAGTTGCCTTGAATAAAAAACCTTTTAAAGTCCAACTTCTAACTCCTGGCTGATTCGAGATCAGCCGGACAAACATGAACCACGCAGCAGCAAATCAAAACACAGCTCAGCATAAAATACTTCCATCCGTATTGCAACAAGTTAATACCTGAGATTAACTACTGGTGATCCTACATCACCTTAACTGCCTCATCCTGACCAGACCTCTAAATGCACCTATACGGTTTAATATGAAAAGAACCAAATTACTTGGAGCTTGATTTCATCTCTCCACCGGTTGAGGATGGATTAGGTCTGATGAAAAGGAGGGGAGGCGGGAAGACGCGTCCATGATCAAATTATGAAAACAAAATGGTAATTTCTCATCCATCCAGGAGGGGAAAAGATGAAGAACCGTTAGTCGACTGTATTACACAAGGAGGAAAACTCATCTCCTTGGACATAGAACCTTTGTGGGTTTCCACATGCTCAAGATAAACATATGCACCCCTCACACCACCTTCACCGATCCCAGCATGATGTTGTTTTGTAAACTTGTTGCTTCTGTGTTCTGAGGTTTTTTACAATCTCAAACTGTATCCTACTAAGGATAAAGTGTGAAATATGATTTTTTCCCTCTACTTACCTAATGTGGCCTTTTTTCTCATCTAGCAAGGGCAGCGCCTGTGAGTGGGCAGCAAAGCCTCGGTGACCCGTCCCCCCCTTGTCTTGTGTCATGATGTATGTTTGGATGGGTTGTACTGGAATCCCCCTCGGGGATCAATAAAGTATCTTTGAATTTGAATTGAATTGAATGGTCAAGACGATCTGCTGCAGTTCAAACTGAGCATCATAATGGGGAAGAAAGGTGATTTAAGTGACTTGGAACGTGGCATGGTTGTTGGTGCCAGACGGGCTGGTCTGAGTATTTCGGAAACTGTTGATCTACTGGGACTTTCATGCACCACCATCTCTAGGGTTTACAGAGAATGGTCCGAAAAAGAGGTAATATCCAGTGAGTGGCAGTTCTGTGGGTGCAAATGCCTCGTTGGTGTCAGAGGTCAGAGGAGAATGGCCAGACTGGTTTGAGTTGATAGAAAGGCAACAGTAACTCAAATAACCACTCGTTACAACCAAGGCATGCAGAAGACCATCTCTGAATGTACAACACATCAAACCTTGAGGCGGATGGGCTACAGCAGCAGAAGACCACACCGGGTGCCACTCCTGTCAGCTAAGAACAGGAAACTGAGGATACAATTCACACAGGCTCACCAAAATTGGACAATAGAAGATTGGAAAAACGTTGCCTGGTCTGATTAGTCTCGATTTCTGCTGCGACATTCGGATGGTAGGGTCAGAATTTGGTGTCTACAACATGAAAGCATGGATCCATCCTGCCTTGTATCAACGGTTCAGGCTGGTGGTGGTGGTGGTGGTGTAATGGTGTGGGGGATATTTTCTTGGCACACTTTGGGCCCCTTAGTAACAATTGAGCATCGTGTCAATGCCACAGCCTACCTGAGTATTGTTGCTGACCATGTCCATCCCTTTATGACCACAGTGGACCCATCTTCTGATGGTTACTTCCAGCAGGATAATGCGCCATGTCATAAAGCACGAATAATCTCAGACTGGTTTCTTGAACATGACAATGAGTTCACTGGACTCAAATGGTCTCCTCAGTCACCAGATCTCAATCCAATAGAGCACCTTTGAGATGCAGTGGAACGGGAGATTCACATCATGGATGCAGCCGACGAATCTGCAGCATCTGTGTGATGCTATCATGTCAATATGGACCAAACTCTCTGAGGAATGTTTCCAGTACCTTGTTGAATCTATGCCACGAAGGATTAAGGCAGTTCTGAAGGCAAAAAGGGGTCCAACCCGGTGCTAGCAAGGTGTATATTACCTTTACCTTTGATTAACTGTGAGGAAGAAGCTCTGTTCTGTCACCAAACAGAATCACACCAGCTGTGGAGTGATTTAGGAGATAATTGGTGTCCACCACTCCCGATGCTTGGGTGTGAGCATTGGATTTATTTGAATTCCAAATGTGAATTTTACAAACCATGCCGTGTACAAAGTTATAAGAAGAAACCAAAATAAATCCTTAGAGAACTTCTTTAAAAATGTGAATGTCTTTACTTATTCTGAAATCTCTTTAATGCTCTTTAATGCTCTGCTTGATATTTATAAAAGAAACTTTATTAGAAACTGCTTTGGGATTATTTCAACTGGAGAAACAAAAAGGAAAAAATAAGAAGCAAGTAAGAGAGAAAGGGGGGCAAAAAGGAAAAAGGAAAAGAAGGAGAAAAGAATGGAGGAGAGAAAGAAAAATGAAGAGAATACAAGATAACACCCTATAAGACTACTTCTACACCTGCAGAAACAGATATAACAACAGCATTGGTACCGAAAAGTGCATGGTACTAATGAATGCAAGGTGTATTTTGTGGCAGCCGCAGCTCAATATAAACATCTGTGAATCTTTTAACACCTGAATCTAAACACCTGTGGGTTTTTGTGAGCGTGCTTGTGTACACCGGTTTTCTCCATACAAATTTGCAATAGCGAGTGTGAGGAGCCACAGACCTGCCTCCCTGGATCCGAGACAGACACAGAGGAGATCCGAGCCACAGACTTTCAAAGGCCCCCCAGAGCAGGGGAACCCCAGGGGAACCACCGCTGGGACTACCGCAACACCCCCAGAGAAAAGCAGAGGAGAGCCCCAGGGAAACCATCCAGCAGCCACAATGTAGAAGCCCCAGGGAGCTGCAGCGATGAGCCCACAGGCCCCACCGGCAGCCATTTACATCGGAGCAGATCCAGCAATGGACCCAGAGACGTTTTGGCCGTTTTTCACTTTTACTCACCTCGAACTTTAACAAACTCCTCCTAGGGATTTTGAGCTATCGGGTTCATATTTGGTCAATATGCAGTTAAGGCATGGGGGATTAAAAGTTATCAAAATCATGAGTTTGGTGTGCCAAATCACACCAAAGTTGGCATGAAGGAGGACCTTCGGGTTCCCGACGATCCTATGGGGTCATATGCTGACATCATCAAAGCCACGCCCCCTGGGAACAGGAAGTTTTTTACTTGGAAAGGTCGCAATCTGACTGTCTACATTCAATCCGCTTCAAACTGTGTCAGGTGACAGATAACTAGTGGGTCTAACTTAATTTGAAGCACAGTGACTTTTCATAAAAGGGCGTGGCCGTGGTGGTGCGGCGAAGTTGGACATCACGCCATGGCCATACGTTTGGCTCTAATTTCCACATACATCACGTGATCTGCACCAAATTCAATGTGATTGATCCTTCTCCAGTCCCCAACAGAGATCTGATGACATATTTGGTGGACATATTTGGTGGGCGCGCCCTACAAAATTTTAAAAAATCAGCCCCAAGCCATACTTTGACCGAGGAATCTGAAATTCGGTACACATATGTAACATCTCAAGACCTACAACAAAAATCTCTTGGAGCATTGGTCCAAACCCAACAGGAAGTCGGCCATTTTGGATTGAAGTTGCCATTTTGACCCTGTTTTGGGCGTTTCTAGCCTGCATATCTGAGCAAACTCCTCCTACAGCTTTTGACTTAGAGACTTCAAAATCACTCAGTATACTCTTAAGGGATTGGGGATCCAAAGTTATCAAAAGCTTTTTGATACATAAAAGCATGTGGGCGTGGCCACGCCTCAAAATATGACTTCTCGCCATAAAACACTAAATTGATATAGCTCCTACAAGGAAAGTCACAGACAAATGAAACCTTCTGGGATTGATCTGCCTCTAGGCCTCAACAATATTCACTGATCAGATGCTGACATCATCGAAGCCCCGCCCCCTGAGAACAGGAAGTATCACGTTTTCCTTTACAGAGTCAATGTTTGATGTTCTTCACCTAATCAATGTGAAACTGTCCCAAGTAACAGATGACATAATGGTCTAAGACAGTCGCCAGTACTGACTGCTTTAGGTGAAGGGTGTGGATATGATGGCGTGGCGAATTCTGATGCCACGCCACAGCCATACGTTTGGCTCTAAATTACACATGCATGGTCCGATTCACTCCAAAATAAATATGGTTGATATCTGTCAGCCCCCAAACACCTCTATTGGATTACATTGGAATTTTGATCAACAGCGCCCCCTAGGACACTTCAAGGACTATATCTCCCTCGTACATCATCGGATCCACTTGACATGTAGTATACATGATCATGAGTTAATGATGGACATGTTGACACAGTCAATAGATGACATCACGTTAGCCCCGCCCACTAATAAATAAATGAGTGTAGCTTCCATATGGAAGGTCCGATTCACTCCAAAATGAATATGGTTGATCTTTGTCAGCCCCAATCAGCTCTATGGGATTAAATTGAAATTTGGATCAACAGCGCCCCCTAGGACACTTCAATGGCTATATCTCCCTCATACATCATCGGATCCACTTGAAATGTAGTATACATCATCAGGGATCAATGCTGAACATGTTGCCACAGTAAGTTCATGACATCATTTGAGCTCCGCCCACTAATAAAAAACTCAGTGCAGCTTCCATCTGGAAGGTCGGATTTCCTCCAAATTTTAATTGCTTCTCGCCAGATTAGAATTCTGCATGACCGAAGATCATATGACATGTCGCTCACAGTCCCTCCTAGTGGTGATGTGTGGAACTTAATGACAGCCTCGTCGGTCATGCGCAGCTGGCGATGCCAGGCTCCCGCGGTCACTGCACCGGACGAGTTGCGCTGAGGTGCGAGGGCCTTCAAGGCTGCTTGCAGCTTTAATTTACTGTTATTTTTGCTATTTGCAGCATTTTTCCTTTGCAATAATCTCTGTTGCATTTGTCTTTTTGTGTTTGTGTGATTTGGGGTTTGCATCATTTGTGTTTGCGGTGCGTTTGCACCTGTTTTGCCACCGTAGAATTGCTGCAAAATCAATGCAAATGACTGTCCACTGTTGCTACATGCTCATCCAGGAGGAGTGTATGCTGTAAATTGCTTAATCGATGCAATCTGGTGGGTATCCTTAGGTAGGAAACCTTTTGACAAATTTAAATACTAAATGGTTTACACAATAATAAACCATCACACTTGGGCATTGTGATCTTTGCTGGAAGAAAAGGGATGCAGAGTTTATTGAAGCCTAAAATGCATTAATGATGAGGGTTAAAAATGCAATGAGATAAGGCATGAAAGATCCTGGAAAATACTTTCCTTTTCCTTCCATTTTGCATTCTCAGATCATCCCAACACCTTATGCTCTATGGTTTCACTCCAGAGTGTGCACAGCATATTTTGAACCCCTTCACATAAAAAAACTCCTGAGCACAGCAAAAAAAAAAGCCTTCCTGTCGACTTAAAAAGAGTTTTCATAACTGAACGACTAACATCTTCTTGTCAGGAAGTGTAATATTAACCCCTTTTGGCTCATGTTGAAAATTAAACTCAGAAGGTTTCTCCCTGTTTTGTGATTGAAGTGTATTTGTTCCTTTACTTAAGGTGGTTACTCATGTAGGTCAGAAAATAAAGATGAAAGCCATCGAGTAATTTTTGGCAGTTAATATTCGCTGGTGGCCGTCTTTGATCCATTCCCTGTGAAAGCCTCCATGCAGTGAGTCTGCAAATGAAGACCTGACCTTTTTCTGCACAAACTGTCAATATCTCTGTTCTCAGGTCTCTTCCATAGGTTGTCACATTGGCAAATGTGTGCTTCTCATTAAGCTTCAGTTTGATTTCCGTCTCTCAAGCTCTGCTTTTAGCTCCCAGAGCAGCAGAAAGGTATGTCACCCTGTTGACCCCTGACTGCCATAAAACTCAGATAAACGGTAACTCAGAGCAGAGATAATGAAGATAAACAGCACAGGCAGCAGAGTGTGTGTGCCCCTTCTCTGATGTCTCACCCTATGTGGGTTATAGACAAAAGACAAAAAGAGCTGTAGTCACTTTACAACCAGGTTAGTCTGAATGAAGGCAAGGCTTTCTGACAAACACCTGAGAAGACAGGGTTTTACAAAGTAAATAACTGCTGGCCTTCAGTGCAAAATTGTCGAGCTGTGGAGGACTCCTTTCCCAGGGTGGGAATACTGTGGAGGGTCAACACAGGAGGTCATCCTCCTCTGATGAAGATGAAGATGTTTATACCAGCAGAGTCAAGATTTAATGCAGCTTGTTCAGTGAAGACCATGAAAGCTTCATGCAATCAGGTTAAAGGTGTTCTGCTACAAAAACACACAGAACACACTTAAATGAACATCAAAAAATAAAATCAACATTTAACATTTTGTTAAGTTTGGACAACGATAAGTAGGTCAGACACATTTTTAATCACAAGTTGGATGGTATACATTTCTGGAAAATGACATTGCAGGAGAACAAACCTTTGTTGCTAGCGCAGCATGATGGATGGAGGGTTGTGATTTTTTTAATCATTAGCTTTATCCTCACCAGCAAAACATATTTTAGTTTTAGTTTGTTTGTTCTGCCAAGTTTTAAGGGAACACTGAAGAACACGTGAATAACCAGGAACTGATCGATAACTGTTACATCTCCTCCCCTCAGCTTCCAGGGTCCAGTTCAGTTTAGCTCAGAGATGTTCCACAATCCATGTTAAGCAGACCAGCATGCTGCAGGTGAATCTGCAGGTGTAATAATCCATCCTGTTATCCTCTGAAGAAACGTTGAGAAGGAAGAGACGAAGGGGCGAGTAGCTGCATCAGCAGAAATGATCAGTGCTGAGCTCCAAACTAGCTGCTAAAGGCCATTAGCCAGTAAATTGTATGATCACTTAATTCAGTTCTTTTATAATAAACGAAGGAGAATAATAATTTTAAACCCATTACTGTTAGATCTGTAGTCCTAAAGGACAGAGTTTAGAAGAATGCTGTAAATATAGCTGTTAGCATATAGCTATCACCATATGCTAACAGCTACTGGAGATGTGTCCACATTCAGGGTCTGCATCAATCGAAGGACTTGGCATACGTAGACCAGATCCTTCAATGGGCATGAAAACTAAGAAGGCTGGAAGTGATCGGCTTTGAATTTGGATTGCCTAGCCTTCATCAGCTGTTCCTGCCTTAACATCAGCGTACCTTCTGTTGCCTAGCTTCCATGACAGCGTGAAGCTCAGAGCTGTGAATGGAGCTTGAAGTTTAATCCTGCTGTCTCCACTGTCAATAAATGTACATGGTTTTTATTTACCCCTTTATATATTCCTGATGGCTCATAATCCTATGTTGTTCTTGTTTTATTGTCTTTCATTTTATTATTCTTCATTAATGAGCCATTTAAACCTTTCAAAATAATCTTTAAGTTCATAGATATAAAAATATAACTGTAAATAAAATACAGTGATGATGAATACCATTTGTATTGCTACTCTGAGTGAAGCTGACAACTTTGCTCACTAGGAACCTTAAGGCCTGTTCTATCATGGTTGGTTGTTTGTGTTTTGATTTTCATGTGTTTTTATTCTGATCATTTCCGGGTTGAGGGACTGTTGAGGTATAGTTTGTGCGACCAGCCAGCTGAAGAATTCAAAAGCATAAACAAAGCTTAGAAATCATTTCTGGTGAGAAGAGGAAGAAGTTGAGATATACAGTATAATTTAAACGTGGTTCCTCCACCCTTATTGTTTTGAAAGACCGGTACTGAAAGACTTCTAACCCAGATTTTATGAGTAGAACTGATGCGGACTCCGTTTGCAATTAATTAATGACCAGAAGGTAATCTATGGGAAGAAACTTGTGCCATCAGAAACTGAATTTGAATTGCTCTGACTGAATCTGTATTTGTGTAATTTGAAATTAAATGCATTGGTTTGAAAATTAATTTCACTAAACTCGTACTCGTACTCGTCGTCTTCCGCTTTATCCGGGACCGGGTCGCAGGGGCAGCAGACTCAGCAGAGACGCCCAGACATCCCTCTCCCCAGACACCTCCTCCACCTCCTCTGGGGGGAACCCAAGGCGTTCCTAAGGCCAGCCGAGAGACATAGTCCCTCCAGCGTGTCCTGGGTCGTCCCCTGGGCCTCCTCCCGGTGGGACGCGCCTGGGACACCTCCTGAGGAAGGCGTCCAGGAGGCATCCAGTATAGATGCCTGAACCACCTCACCTGGCTCCTCTCAATGTGGGGGAGCAGCGGCTCTACTCCGAGCTCCTCCCGCATGTCCGAGCTCCTCACCCTATCTCTAAGGGAGGAAGCTCATTTCAGCCGCTTCTATCTGGGATCTCGTTCTTTCGGTCATGACCCAAAGTTCATGGCCATAGGTGAGGGTAGGAACGTAGACCGACCGGTAAATCGAGAGCTTCGCTTTTCGGCTCAGCTCTCTCTTCACCACAACGGACCGGCACAGTGCCCCCCATTACTGTGGCAGCCGTACCGATCCATCTGTCGATCTCCCGCTCCATTCTTCCCTCACTCATGAACAAGACCCCAAGATACTTAAACTCTTCCACTTGAGGCAGTAACTCCAACCTGAAGAGGACAAGCCACCCTTTTCCGGTCGAGAACCATGGCCTCGGACTTGGAGGAGCTGATCTTCATCCCAACCGCTTCACACTCGGCTGCGAACCGCCACAGCGCATGCTGTAGGTCTTGGCTAGAGGGGGCCAGCAGGACCACGTCATCTGCAAAAAGAAGAGACGAAATCCTCTGGTCCCCAAACCAGACTCCCTCCGGCCCTTGGCTGCATCTAGAAATCCTGTCCATAAAAATTCTGAACAGGACCGGTGACAAAGGGCAGCCCTGCCGGAGTCCAACATGCACCGGGAACAGGTCCGACTTAGTGCCGGCAATGCGGACCAAACTCCTGCTCCGCTTGTACAGAGACCGGATGGCCCCTAGTAAAGGGCCACCGATTCCATACTCCTGGAGCACCCCCCACAGGGCATCACGAGGGACACAGTCGAATGCCTTCTCCAGGTCCACAAAACACATGTGGGCCGGTTGGGCAAACTCCCATGAACCCTCGAGTACCCTGTAGAGGGTATAGAGCTGGTCCAGTGTCCCACGGCCGGGACGAAAACCACACTGCTCCTCCTGAAGCCGGGGTTCGACTATTGGCTGGACTCTCCTCTCCAATACCATGGCGTAGGCCTTACCAGGGAGGCTGAGGAGTGTGATCCCCCTGTAGTTGGAACACACCCTCCGGTCACCCTTCTTATCAGAATCAGAATCAGAATCAGAAAAGCTTTATTGCCAAGTACGTTTTTGGACATACAAGGAATTTGTTTTGGCGTAGTCGGTGCAATACAGTACAAATTAAACAGTACAAACATATCTACAATATAATATAAATATAAGTGCACAGTTTTAAGTGAGTGAGAGTAAATATAGAGCAGTATAAGATGCAAGAGCAATACAACAGTGCAGGTGATCATTGTGCAAGTAAAGCAGTGCAAGTAAGCAGGAGTCCAAGCTGAGCGTTAATGTAACGCATAGAGGGGGGACCACCACCCCAGTCTGCCAATTTCACTAAACTGAAACTGAATTTAATGGTTTGAAACTGAATTCATTTACATTGAAAATGTACTTCGTTGTATTAAAAATTCAGTTTGACTACTTTCACTTTCAGGTCTAAGTTTAACTTCAGCTCCAAAATTCTGTTTATTGTGCCACACATCCGGGTCCTTGAAGCCAGAGATGATCAAACACAGATTCATTGATTAACGTTTCACATCAGGTTAAACTTCCTTTACGGCATGTTGAGCTGCAGCAGTGCAGGTACATGAGCTTGGCGGATGTTAATCACCACGTCAAATGAGCATCTATAAGAAGCGTCATGTAAACAAATGATGGTCAAACAGCAACACCTATGCTACCTGTAGCTATTAGCTAAATATGGCAGATTAGCATAGCGTGCTGCCTGTGTTACGCCGGTCTCCGTTTCCCGCACTTACCTCAGCGTAACTTCTGTTGCCTAGCAACCGTGTTAGCGTGAAGCACAGAGCTGTGAAGCCGAACAAATGGAACCTGAAGGTTAATAACGCTGTCTGCACTGTAAATACCTACAAGACATGGCTTTTATTTACCCTTTATTATTTACCTATATTAACTTTAGGAACACAGTTTAAATCTGTTTTTTGTAGAGCATAATAATAATAATAATAATAATATATTATTATTATTATTATTATTAAATGTAAACCAAACATTAACATTAGATATGATCTGTCTGAATTATATCTGTTATACTTCCACCCATTGGGGAAACCCAGCAGGATTTTGAAAACAATGTGCTGGGAGTCAGCTGTTCTCTGGGAGTTTAGTGCACCTCAACCACCCGCAATTAAATGATTAAATGATTTCTTGATACACCAATCAGATATTTCAGGTTTACACAATTACGTTCTCATCTTAAAACAGTGTAATAGTTAATTTTGTTTCACAGCTTTTCTCTCTCTGTACCGGTCTGTCGTGGTGAAGAGAGAGCTGAGTCAAAAAGCAAAGCTTTCGATTTACCAGTTGATCTACGTTCCAACCCTCATCTATGGTCATGAGCTTTGGGTCGTGACCAAAAGAACGAGATCACGGATACAAGCGGTCGAAATGAGTTTCCTCCGCAGGGTGTCAGGGCTCTCCCTTAGAGATAGGATGAGAAACTTGGTCATCCGGGAGGGACTCAGAGTAGAGCCGCTGCTTCTCCTCGTCAAGAGGAGCCAGTTGAGGTAGCTCGGGCATCTGTTTAGGATGCCTCCTGGACGACTCCCTGGTGAGGTGTTCTGGCTAGGTCCTCCCTGGAGGAGGCCCAGAGGAAGACCCAGGACATGCTGGAAGGACTATGTTTCTTGGCTGGCCTAGGAACGCCTCGGGATTCCCCTGGACGAGCTGGCAACCAAGTGGCTGGGGAGAGGGAAGTCTGGGTCTCTCTGCTTAGGCTGCTGCCCCCGCGACCCAACCCCGGAAAAGTGGAAGACAATGGATGGATGGATGGATGGGCTTTTCTCTCGCCTCCAGCCTTTGCTACTTCCATTTGAACAATCTACTGCGACCCGCAAGGAATCATGGGATAGGGTGGGCCACGGAGGATACACCGGGCCATCCTTCAAATCTGGGGAAAAGAAGGACGCAATAGAAGGAGCCTTCGATGCCTCACCATGACGTAACCGGCCTACAAATGGCACTTTCAAAGGATGCAGCCCCTGAATTTGGACCCAGCAACAGTGAATGACAATGGTGAATCGGTGAATCTGTGTTTGATTAATCTGTGGCTTCAAGAACCAGGATGTGTGACACAAAAAACTGAATTTTGGATCTGAAATTGAATTACAGACCTGAAAGTGAAAGTACTCAAACTGAATTTTCAATACAAGGCAAAGCAATTTTCAAAGCAAACATATTCAGTTTTAAACCATTATATTCAGTTTCAGTTTAGTGAAATTCATTTTTAAAATAATGCATTTAATTTCAAATAACGCAAATACAGATTCAGTCTGAGGAATTCAAATTCAGTTTCTGATGGCACAAGTTTCTTTTCATAGAAATCAGAGGAGCCTCATCTTTGTGGGTTTATGATAAAAGTGTTTTTTTAAAAATCAAAATGTTTATATCCAAAAACAACCACTTTCTGTCATGGTTTTGGTGTTCTTGTTGACCCAAATCCAGTGAACAGGATGACAGGAGCATAGTGAAACAAACCCAAATTGATAAACTGAACTGACCAACAAAACAAATTGAGGATCTGACATAGAGTAACTGAACCAAGGAATACTGGCGACTATGATTACTGGATGCTAGACAGATAATTCAATTCAATTCAGTTTATTTATATAGCACCAATTCACAACACATGTTGTCTCAAGGCTCTTCACAACAGTCAGGTTCATACATTCCAGTTAATCGTAACCATTGAACAGTTCAGTCAGATTCAGTTATTTATTCAAATTGGATAAAAAGTTTTTCTGTCTAAGGAAACCCAGCAGATTGCATCCAGTCAGTGACTTGCAGCATTTACTCCTCCTGGATGAGCATGTAGAAACAGCCCACATAGCAAAATTGGTCTGGCTCAGATGTGGCCCACACAATACACTTACACTCGGCCCAAATACTACAAAGAATGACGACCCTTTGGTGGCCCAGATTTGATTTGCCAGAGGCGGCCCACACATGGGCCAGCTGTGGACACACTGGTGAGCCTGCGCTGGCCCAGAACAGTTTCTGCACTGGCACCAGATGTCAACCTGATACCCACCTTAATGTACGAATCTATATTAAAGCCATGTTCTAAAGATCTCACAACAGTGATACAGTTATAAAAATGTTTATTTTGAATTTATATATCAAAAATACATTTGCTGCTATTGACAATATTCGAGAACATCAAACAGTAGCTTAACAGTAGCAACATCCATTCAAACAGCAGCATCATCAGTTAACATTTTTCCTTTTCAGTCGTTCAATTCTCCCGCCATTGCAATCGGGTGCATTTTGAAGCCATTTTTTTGTTTTTGTTTCAATTTCTTGGTCCGTGGCATCAGAGGTCAGGTGATTACGTCGCACAGCTGCTAAAACACACACAAACAAAAACATTCTGAAGTGAATATCAGTATCTGCTGTGTAAATCCAGACATGAAAATACAGAGTCAAAGTGAGCCTGTATTGGAGTCTCAAGACAAACTCACCAATCACAAGTGCTGGAAGCCAATCTTCCCATTTATGCCTCGCATGTTCATATTCTTGGCCAGAGCATGTGTTAAAGTTGCAGCCATTACTCTCTTCACACACTCCTTAATGTCTCCCCCACCTTTAAGAGCAAGTCCGTTTTTCTGTGAATTGATATTTCTTTGTTAGTTCATTAGTAGTATAACATAAGCCTTTCAAATGATCAGCAGAAAATCAGAACTGGTCTGGTAGTCTGACCAGAGACTACCAGACCCCCCAAACATTCAGGGTGTTTGTCCCCCCCACGCACACAAAACAAACCCCTACTAGACTGGGCTCCAGGTGTAGTTACAGTTCCTTCCAAAGTATTCATACCCCTTGAATTTTTCCACATATTGTCACATTACAACCACAAACATAAATATATTTTATGTGAAAGACCAACACAAAGTGGTATACAATAGTGAAGTGGAAAGAAAATTATACATGATTTAAAACTTTTATAAAGAAAAAACTGAAAAGGGTGGTGTAAAAGTATTCAGCCCCCTTTACTCCGAGTGCAACCAATTGCCTTAAGACGTTGCCTGATAATTGCCAGTGACTAAATAGAGTCCACCTGTGTGTAATCTAATCTCAGTACAAATATAGCTGCTCTGTGACGGTTGGTTAGGAGAATATTGGGGAGCAAACAGCATCATGAAGTCCAAGGAACAACCAGACAGGTCAGGGGTAAAGTTGTGGAGAAGTTTAAAGCAGACTTAGACTATAAAAAGATTCCCCAAGCTTTGAACATCTCACGGAGCTCTGTTCAATCCATCATCCGGAAATGAAAAGAGTTTGGCACAACTGGAAACCTACCAAGACAAGGCCGTCCACCTAAATCTACAGGTCGAACGAGAAGAGCACTGATCAGATATGCAAGAGGCTCATAGTGACTCTGGATTAAACGCAGAGATCCACAGCCCAGGTGGGGGAATCTGTCCACAGGACAACTATTAGTCGTGTTCTGCACAAATGTGGTCTTTATGGAAGAGTGGCAAGAAGAAAGTCATTGTTAAAAGAAAACCATAAGAAGCCCCGTTTGCAATTTGCCAGAAGTCATGTTGGAGACACAGCAAACATGGAAGAAGCTGCTGTGGTCAGATGAGAAAAAAATTAAACTTTCTGACCAAAATGCAAAACGCTATGTGTGGTGAAGAACTAAAACTGTACATCACTCTGAACCCACCATCCCCACTGTCAAATATGGTGGTGGCAGCATCATGCTCTGGGTTGCTTCTCTTCAGCACGGACAGGGAAGGTGGTCAGAGTTGTTGGGAAGATGGATGGAGCCAAATCCAGAGCAATCGTGGAAGAAAACCTGTTGGAGTCTGCAAAAGACTTGAGACTGGGGCGGAGGTTCACCTTCAAGAAGAACAACGACCCTAAACATGAAGCCAGGGCTACAATGGAATGCTTTAAAACAAAACATATTCATGTGTTAGAATGGGCCAGTCAAAGTCCAGACCCCAATCAAGAATCTGGGGCGGAGATCTGAAGATCTGAAACTGCTGTTAACAAACACTCTCCATCTAATCTGACTGAGGTTGTGCTGCTTTGCGAAGAAGAATGAGCAAAAATTTCAGTCACTAGATGTAAAAAGCCTTAAAAGACATGCAGCAAAAGGTGGTTCTAGAAAGTATTGACTCAGGGGGGCTGAATACTTTTGCACACTGTCTTTTTCAGTTTTTTATTTGTAAAACAAAAAAAAAGAAATTATGTATAATTTTCTTTCTACTTCACTATTGTATACCACTTTGTGTTGGTCTTTCACATAAAATTCCAATAAAATATATTTATTTTTCTGGTTATAATGTGACAATATGTGGAAAAGTTCAAGGGGTATGAATACTTTTGCAAGCCACTCTACCCATCTGTTTAATTATGAATCCCAATTACTCTTTTATCATAAATATTCTCAGTCTACATCTCCCAGCAATGGTATTTAAAGCCTCAAGAGCAGGGTTTGCATTAACAACTTTTTAAGTTTAAATGACATTCTTACCACTTGATTTTTGAGGTCAGGTCTATTTCTGAGCTGTTCCTCCAGGTTCTCTACAGACTGAGGGTCAGCTAATGGCAGCAGGTTTGGCTCAACGCCTATGTCTTCTTCAGTTGCAGATTTCAATCCCTGGACAGTTGTGAAAATTATTTTCATTTGGTCCATCATCATCTCTTGATTTGTGAGAATATTTCGCAGGAGTGCTGTAGAGAAAAAGGTTTATGGATGTATGACATTAAACAACTGATCTTATTAAAATGTATTCAGGCAACAGCAGATCACTCTTGAATTTAATAAAATACTCACATGTATGAAGATTGGTCTGTGGTGTCCTTATTGGATGAAGTGGCTCAGAGAAAACTTGTTTTCTCTGGTGCAGGCCGGGGGACTCGCGGCCTCTCTGGTGCAGGCTGGGGGACTCGCGTGTTTACTGAATCAGGGAAAAGTTCCCTTTCACGTTTTAACTAACGTTTGATTTCAACTTCAACTTCATAGACTCCAATGCATTCCTAACGTGCAGTTGGCTCTATTCAATAGAATTCTATGTAGAGGAGACCTTACCATGAGAGTGAATGGAGTTATCAGAACGCTGGTTTGTAGTGTATTAATAAAGTTTGACATTCTCTTTAGCACAGCTCCATCTAGTGGATGCATAACGCAACCCCAGTCAAACGTTTGACTGCAGTAGCTTCTATTCTATGTGCCTTATAATCCGGTGCGCCCTATATATGAAAACAGTTCTAAAATAGGCCATTCATTGAAGGTGCGCCTTATAATCCGGTGCGCCTTATAGTGCGGAAAATACGGTATATACAATTACAATACAATCACAAAGCAAATAAACACAGATACAGACACCGAAAAACAAATCAAATGATAAAATCAAACAACATAGGTAATTAAAAAAATTTAAATAAAATAAAGAGAATAGAATAATGGACAAGAAAATGAAAGGAAAATTGGAGTGAAAACGCAACTAATCATGCCTAGATGGCCCAGTCACAGGCCACTCTAAACAAATAAGTTTTTAATCTTGATTTAAAGCAATTTAGGGTTTCGGCACTTTTCCAGTTTTCTGGCAGTTTATTCCAGATTAGTGGAGCATAAGAACTAAAAGCTGCTTCTCCATGTTTGGTTCTGGTTCTGGTTCTGCAGAGTAGATTTGAGCCAGAAGACCTGAGAGGTCTGGATGGTTGATACACTGACATCAAGTCTGTAATATATTTTGGTGCTAAGCCATTCAGTGATTTCTAGACTAACAGAAGTATTTTAAAGTCTATTCTCTGAGCTACAGGGAACCAGTGTAGGGACTTTAGAACCGGGCCGATGTGCTCCACTTTCTTAGTTCTAGTGAGGACGCTGGCAGCAGCGTTCTGGATCAACTGCAGCTGTCTGATCCACTTTTTAGGCAGACCTGTGAAGACACCGTTGCAGTAATCAATTCTACTAAAGATGAACGTATGAATTAGTTTTTCAAGGTCCTGCTGAGACATTAGTCCTTTAATCCTGGAGATGTTCTTTAGGTGATGGAAGGCTGACCTTGTTACTGTCTTTATGTTCCTCTGAAGGTTCAGAGGCAGATTTCTTTCTGAACAGAAAGTCTCTGGCGGTGTGGCTAAATCTCTCACAAGGTCAGAGACTTGGATGGATGCTGCAACTGAGACCTGTGGTTTGTCTTTCTGGATGGTGAGCGAATCATCACACAGGTGGTCTGCAGATGTTTGTGATGCCTCTCTCATCCATCAAGTGTAAAGGGCTGGCTGGACCACATCACTAAGATGTAATCAGAAATATGCAGAATTAGAAGATGGTGCTCACAAAAAATATTACAATTAGTTATACCCCTCAAAAATTAATCACATCTATAATATTATACTTGGCTGCACACAGTAGTCATGTTCTGGTGGTACCTCCTCCAGGGCAGACACCTCAGCTGAAAGCTGGTCCCACCAGAGAGCAACGCTGACTGTCTCAGTCCAAACCTCACCCTCATCCTCTTCTACAGCCTCCTCTGGGTCATCCTATGGGGCCATGACATCCCCAGCACCAAGGCAGATGTTGTGGAGGATGGCGCATGCTGTTATGACCTGAAAACAATTTAAAAGAGGGTGCATATGTGTGTATATATTATGTATAATGTATATATAAAATGGATCTAGGTCAAGACTTACGTGAGGTACAAAGGTGTCGTGCACCTCCAGCGCTTGCAGGAAGATGGCCCTGAATATGGTTTTCATCATTCCAAAAACAGGCTCTATAATAGAGCCTGTTTTTGGAATGATGGCTGTTAAAGCGCTGGGCTCCCACACCTTGTCTTGTCCTCTTGTAGGGAGTGATGAGGGGAGTGGATATTGGAGGCATGGGTACCCTCCATCAGCAAGGATAAAATGCCCTGGAGGAGGAGGAACTGTACAGTGGGCTGTGGCGGAGCACCCTAGAGTCATGCACTGACCCAGGCCAGCCCACATACGTGTCAATAAAATGGCTCTCAGAAACTGCCAGCAGGATTATGGAAGGGAAGAGTTTCCTGTTCCTGTAGCACTGACCATCAGGGCTGCTTGGACACCTGAAGTGGATATGGCAGCCGTCAATTGCACCCACAGCTTTAAGAAAAGCTCTGTGGCGTGCCAGCCCTGCAAACCCACGGGACACTGCCTTAAGTCCTCAGGGGTCTTTAGAAGGTAGATGACCTGGTGACGAATAGCCACGATCTCCTCTGTAACTCTGTGGACAATGCGATGGACAGTAGAGCGAGGCATCCCAAACACTCTGCAGAACACTCTGTAGGATGTGCCACTTGCCACCAAGAAAAGAAAAACCAAGGTCTCAATAGTAGCACCCATCCATGTTGCCTATCCTGGTACAAAAGATTAAGCAGCACTGACAGAGACTCCCTGTATAGAAATATCCTCAGGCATACGCGTCACCTGAAAAGTGGGCCTTAAAAAAATCTTCTGCAGCATTCACGCTTTCAAACCTGTAGTCCTTTCACTGGTGTGTAAGGCACAGAACCGCAGTATAGCAGACAGAAAACTTGACGCCCTTCTCATACAGCTTAGCCTTAACCGGACTGATTTTCTCAGGGATTTGTTAACGGGGCACTCTGGGAATTCCCGCAACCTGTTATCTGTTTGTGGTGGCTGAAAGTGTGGTGAATATCTGCAAGCACCAGAAAATAAAATTGAATATTTGTAGCTGGACATTGTTGACATTTTAAGTTATTGTTGGTCTTAATTATTAGCTATTTAGCCACAGTTCTGTAAAACAGTTATTTTTAAGCAGTAGCCTACCGATCAGAGCAATTTATATTTTTCATGTACATAAAAAATACAATTTTCCATAAGATTGTCTTTTCATGTTAACCTAACGTAGTGGAGTATTTTTAATATTTTTAATTTTTCATAGTTTTATGCAGACGGCTCTGCAGGAGAAGAGACCTTAGTTCCACGTTTAAATGCAGAAGCTCTGATCCTCTTCATGTCCAGCCATCCTCTACTCCACAGGCTACACATCTTCTACTTTATGTAAATATTTGCTTATGATTAGTCTGTCAAAGTATCAATTCCCTGTAATTCTGGCAGATTATCAGTTTTTTTATTCTAATAAATACAATATGGACTGAAAACATTTTTCTTTAGTTATGTAATATGAGTTTATCTGATGATAATAAAACAAAAATAAGTGTGTTAATCAGTGTTTAGTAGTTATTGTTGTAAAACAACAACTCTGGCCTGATGCAGGTTGGTAAAAAAAATGTATGTAAAATAATGATTTCAACTTTTCCTGCTTATGGATCAAGAGCAACTTAAGAAATAATGGAAGGAATTAATCAGCTGTATAACTCTAAAGCTGCTCATCATCTATTATTTATCATTTGAAACAAAAAAATGATTTATTAGGTTTTAAATGGAGTAAAGTAGTAATGCCATCTGCTGGACTGAAGATGTAATGCAGTGTTCTACACAACTTGCCCAGACCTAATCAGGCTGACTTAAATAAATGGTCCTGGCCTCTCTGAGCAATGGAAGAAGAAAGTACGAGATTCCCTGGGATTCCTATTACCCAGGTAAAACAAATTATGGGGCTTTAAATCCTGGGGCTTTCAGTGGAATAGGGGCTATTGGCTATGGTGAATTTGAGAACTGGATTATGTATTTGAAACAAGTGTATAAATGAAGAAGAGCTACATCTAGGAAGTTTTTTTTTTGGTTGGTGGTGTTTTTGTTAAATGCTTTGTTTTTCTAATTCATGTTTTTGTACAGTTCTGAGATACAAGTATGATGTATAGTTGTATGTTTAAGTTTTTATTTGAAAAAATACAGTGTTCTACATGTTGGCAGCTGCATCGTTGCAGTGCAGTTAAACCCTGATGAGTGAAACAAACTAATTATGTGGAAAAAAGGGAGACTTGCCCAGTCACTGCATGGCTCGCGGATATATTGTATTCTCATGATATACAGGTCCTTCTCAAAATATTAGCATATTGTGATAAAGTTCATTATTTTCCATAATGTCATGATGAAAATTTAACATTCATATATTTTAGATTCATTGCACACTAACTGAAATATTTCAGATCTTTTATTGTCTTAATACGGATGATTTTGGCATACAGCTCATGAAAACCCAAAATTCCTATCTCACAAAATTAGCATATTTCATCCGACCAATAAAAGAAAAGTGTTTTTAATACAAAAAACGTCAACCTTCAAATAATCATGTACAGTTATGCACTCAATACTTGGTCAGGAATCCTTTTACAGAAATGACTGCTTCAATGCGGCGTGGCATGGAGGCAATCAGCCTGTGGCACTGCTGAGGTCTTATGGAGGCCCAGGATGCTTCGATAGCGGCCTTTAGCTCATCCAGAGTGTTGGGTCTTGAGTCTCTCAACGTTCTCTTCACAATATCCCACAGATTCTCTATGGGGTTCAGGTCAGGAGAGTTGGCAGGCCAATTGAGCACAGTGATACCATGGTCAGTAAACCATTTACCAGTGGTTTTGGCACTGTGAGCAGGTGCCAGGTCGTGCTGAAAAATGAAATCTTCATCTCCATAAAGCTTTTCAGCAGATGGAAGCATGAAGTGCTCCAAAATCTCCTGATACCTAGCTGCATTGACCCTGCCCTCGATAAAACACAGTGGACCAACACCAGCAGCTGACACGGCACCCCAGACCATCACTGACTGTGGGTACTTGACACTGGACTTCTGGCATTTTGGCATTTCCTTCTCCCCAGAAGGGCACCTTGATTTCCGAATGACATGCAGAATTTGCTTTCATCCGAAAAAAGTACTTTGGACCACTGAGCAACAGTCCGGTGCTGCTTCTCTGTAGCCCAGGTCAGGCGCTTCTGCCGCTGTTTCTGGTTCAAAAGTGGCTTGACCTGGGGAATGCGGCACCTGTAGCCCATTTCCTGCACACGCCTGTGCACGGTGGCTCTGGATGTTTCTACTCCAGACTCAGTCCACTGCTTCCGCAGGTCCTCCAAGGTCTGGAATCGGCCCTTCTCCACAATCTTCCTCAGGGTCCGGTCACCTCTTCTCGTTGTGCAGCGTTTTCTGCCACACTTTTTCCTTCCCACAGACTTCCCACTGAGGTGACTTGATACAGCACTCTGGGAACAGCCTATTCGTTCAGAAATGTCTTTCTGAGTCTTACCCTCTTGCTTGAGGGTATCAATAGTGGCCTTCTGGACAGCAGTCAGGTCGGCAGTCTTACCCATGATTGGGGTTTTGACTGATGAACCAGGCTGGGAGTTTTAAAGGCCTCAGGAATCTTTTGCAGGTGTTTAGAGTTAACTCGTTGATTCAGATGATTAGGTTCATAGCTCGTTTAGAGACCCTTTTAATGATATGCTAATTTTGTGAGATAGGAATTTTGGGTTTTCATGAGCTGTATGCCAAAATCATCCGTATTAAGACAATAAAAGACCTGAAATATTTCAGTTAGTGTGCAATGAATCTAAAATATATGAATGTTAAATTTTCATCATGAAATTATGGAAAATAATGAACTTTATCACAATATGCTAATATTTTGAGAAGGACCTGTATTTGTAGGGAGAAATGGGAGTGTTGGTTCCTGTGGTGATGAAAGCAACAATACTGGTCAGAACTGGAGCAGAAATGTTAATTTGAATGCAGCCAGAATTTCTCAGTCCTCACTGATGAATTAAGAGGCAGACTGGACTCACCACAGACAACATTTAAAGCACCTCATAGTAGTGATGTGAAATTAGACTTTTTACCAACTTATGAGTCTCCCCAAACTGAATCGGGCTTTTGATTCAGTCACACGAGTTCCACCCAACTGATCCATACTGCTAAAACCACTGATTTAAAACAAGAAAATAATGTTATTTTGTAAGAACAAGCGACAGATCAACAACTCCTAAAGGCAAAACCTTTATTATTATTTCTTTCTGAATGACAAATCATTCACCACAGCGCTACTTTTAAAACTGCAGAGCTGAAAGCAGCAAATTATTGTCTTTTGTGTACATTAATGTCATTCTGTTTATGAAGTGATGTTTACAGCTGTGGCCACACTAAAACTATCTTCTACAGAAAAATCAAAGATAACTTCATTCTTTAGTTAACTGGTGTTGAAGGCTTTAGAGATCATGCTACCCCTTTACCTAATATATCTATGCTGAAAATAGCAATAAGTAATTTTTGGAAAGTAAGTATATTAGAGGCAAACAATCAGAGACTCAACTTACTGATCCAACCATCAGCCATCCTGACATGGAGCTGACCTGAATCGGGTTTAACTGCTGCTCTGACAGCAGGAGGTTCTGAATCTATCAGCTGATGTCTCTTTGCATTATGTGCAAACTCTCACTTCAGTAAAGCTCTTCAAACACCAACTTAAAATACCTTTACAACAAGCCTGGATTTAGACTTGGGTGCAGCCTTGTTTGAAGGTTTGTTTTGATGCACTACTAATTTGTTGGAGGATCAGAACTGGGCCCAGCTGGGCTTCAGATGGTTCCCTCGAACAGAATTTACAGCTCTTGTCTGATTATACCCAGGTCTCTTCTAACATCTGTTTCTGTTTCTTTTCTCTTCATGGACACACTCTGTAACTGCCTGCTATTTACTGCTCCTTCAACAACAATAAAACACTAATTCCTGATGGGGATTTCAGACTCCACTGCTCCTTATTTTCTTTTCTAATGCCATCAGCTCAGATTTGGGAGAACTCCCGTTTGTGTTTGTCTTAAACGACTTCACTTCATCACATCCTCCTCATCCACCACTACTTGATTTAGTCTGTTTAAGAATTTCCTCATTCTTTCCTGAATACCTCCAAACTCCTCTGTTTTCTCTTTAAGCAACTTCCAGCTCTGTGGAGAGATTCATTACCCGTTCGTCTAACCATCTCTGAGGCTTCTAATTTTATCCTGGGGGATATGAATCATTGCAGCACAGTTAAGACATTAAAACATTAGGTGTGCATCAGCACTGAAAAACACAAAGACTTACCTTTGCTATCGGTCTGTGAAAGACAGACACAGATATCTATCTTTCCTTTGTTTCGTGCATTGTTTAACCTTGGCATGTATCTTGTACTAGCGTATGCTGGTCAGTGCTGGTCAGAGGACAAACAGGAATAATTCCAAAGATAATTTTGTCATATTTCAATTGACACAAATGCAGAGCAAACTTTAAAGGATGAGAGCTTTTAATAAAAAAAGTGAAGAGAACTTAAAAAAAATCAGGCAGACATGCAAAAACAACTGGAAACACAGAGACAGCACACATGGAGCACAAAAATGGACTGGAAAAGCAGTACACAACAAGGAACCAGTGAGGAGCAAAGAACCGTTACGTATATGTACTAAGGCAGGGGTAGAGAAATGACCAGATAAACTAATCTGAGGGGAATTGATTGCAGCTGAGGCAAAAAGGCAGAACAATCAAAAGATATGTGGAGCAGCTGAAACAGAAGAAAAAAGCAGAAACACAAAGAGACCTAGGAAAGTATTTAACAGAAAATTCCAAATGTATAAAGAACAGAACACAAGAATAGACTAGTGTGACAAAATAATACTAACAATAATGAACAGATCAAATCATAAACATCATAGAAAACCAAAAAAACAAACACCCAAGGATCATCACAGTTTCAGGGGCACACACTGGATGAGATTTTTTTAATATTGGAATAATTTCAGTCAACTTTTAATATTATATCAGTTTGTGCCTCGATACTCTAATTTCAGCTAAAAGTATAGTTTGCTACTTAAACAACAAGTGTTGAGTAACAAATGGTCTGAAACGAATTAACATAAAGAAACGAAGGTTTTACACAGAAAATGATCACAGAAGACAAAAGTAGCTGGCAGCTGGTAAGAAAATAAATTAAATAAGGACAGGATAGAACAATTTTCAGCATGAGAAACCCAAGAGATGCCCGAATATATTATAAAAAACTAGTTTCATCGGTGATAAAAAAAAAAGGCAATAAATCTTCCTGCAATGGGGGATTTTGAACTGCCAAATATGCCGTCTGGGTAAAATTGTAAGTAGGTAAAACTTAATTTCTATAGCATCTATAAAAATCGTGACAAAAAAAATCAAAAAATGTGTTTTCCAATAAATCTCAGATGACAAAAACAGGAATGAACCAGAGACTTGAGGTGTTTTGGGACCCCAGCCATGGATTACAACATAGATGAACATGGACTCTGAACTGTACACAATCCAAGGCCAGTATGAACTTTTCTACACCTTTCAGTGTCACACTAACCTATGCCTAACCCAGCCCAGGAAGAGAAGGAGTCACAGCTGACTGCCCGTGACATCATTCGGTATAAAGAAAAACACCTTGGTGGCCTCTTCACGCGGATCTCAAGTGAGAGCTGGACAGCAGAGGCATCGCGTGCAAATGTCTCCCTGCAGGCGAGAAGGAATAACTCTTTAACTTGGATTCACAGTGACCACTGATCCAAGGCAAACACAAAACTAAGTATTGATCTGCTGCTCACACAATCCATCGTTCATATGAAAAGGGGGTGATTAAGACAAGCATGTCTACCTTCTGCGGCCTACAGAAGCAACCAGAAAGCCCATCTCTAATTGGAGTGGTTTTCCCCGCGGCCTGGAGAAGAAGGCATCGGGACCGCAGAACTGCATGCTTTCCTGAGTGCCTGTTCAGGTAGCGAGAGCTAACCATCGCACAGCGGGCACTGAAGTTGCCGCAACGAGCCTTTATTGTATGGTTCAGTCCACTCGTGGATGACCGAGACGGACAACTTCACTTTCCAAAACCAGCGTCCTTTGGAACCCCTTCTTCAGAACTATTTGTGTAAGAGGTCATGGGTGGGCAGAGAGAAATTAGTTAAGGATGAAATAATCTGAATAATGTTTATTTCATAACGTTTAGTTTTGTTTCAGTTGAGAAAACTCAGCTACTATAAGGTGAACAGACATTTCAGCCCGAGGCTAATATTTGTTCCGTGTTGTGTATTAAAGTTAAGACAACTTTATTTAAAGGGTGGTTTTAAACACAGATCTAACCCTAACCCTAACCATAACCCATACCACGCCATCAACGCTTCTGCATTTTAATCCTTTTATTAACGGTATTTTAAAAGGTACATATTCAACTTTAAGGAAGCTCTAGGCTTTCCTTTGTTAGCTGAAACCGCTAATGGCAAAGGCTAGGCTGGCCAGATGACATGTGACTCAGGTGATGGCTAGTTAAGAATCATTTATCCAGAAAGGTTGTTGGTTCGCATTCAACATAAAATGTCCTTAAATATTATTTTACTAGATAAATCCAGCTAATTAAACAACATTAAGAGTGGATTATCCAGAAGGTTGGTTTTATTCAGCAAACCATCCTTTGAAATATTATTTTATTAAAATAATGTTTTATCCGATGTTGCAGAGTGATTGGTTATTTGAGGGTGTTCCAATTATTGATCTAAATTAGTTCTAAGACTAACTTGGTTTTATCGATTGTCTCAGAACCAATGCACTATAAGACATCTTTAAACAAAGATGTAGGTAAAATATCTGTTTAGAATGCACTATTCGACCACATGAAGGTACACTATAGCACAATATAAAGGATCCTTCTGTTAATTAGCTGCAGCTCCAACAATGAAAACTGTCCAATGTTAGACGGACGACAACACAACCGCCTCGGAAAGAATGGAAAGGTAGAAATATTTGACCAATACAAATATTTGGCAACATTGTTTGATGGTCTACTATAAAAACACTAACAAGAACCAACAGAGGATTATTTACCATGCAGGCTAAAGTTCTTTGGTGTTAATGACAATTTTAACGGATATTTATTCAAAGTCTTTTGTCTCTCTGTTAGACAAAAACAGTCACAACTGCATAATTAAAGTATGCTCCTCAATGATTGGTGCCCTTTAGAGAGATGTGACCTCATTATGCCATAACAAGTCAGGAGGAAGGCTGAATCCAGCACCATAGCCTGATGTCTTCAGGTCAGGTGTTATCTCAGACTCCTGAAAAGAATAACTAATCATTTATTCCGTCTGTGATTAGACCTCTTGGTCTTAAGCAACTCTGCAGCATCTCCTCTTTGTTATATGCAATTCTAAATGTGTTTTTACAACATAATGCTGCAGGTTTGGTTTTAACTCACTTTATCATTACTGTCTGTACATGGTGTCTGATATTATAGGTCTGAAAACCAAAAGTGGAAGGGTTAGGGTTAGTGGAAGCCTGGAGAGCTCAGGTGTTGATTTGGCCATTTGGATTCAGGATGAAACAAACGGGTTTCTAAAGTTTACGAAAACATGAGAACAAAGGTCTCGCTTGTAAATGAGATCTTGCATCTCTATGAGACCCGTATAAATAAATGTAAAAACTAAAACAGCATACACACCTTAAGCTCAAGAACTCTTTCAAAGTCTCACTTTAGTCCAGACACAGATGAAGTTCAGTAACATGAATGCGTTTGTGGAGACAATCCGATGTTGGGTTCAGTTACTCTTGGCATGTTTTAAAGCTGCAATTTCCAGCGGGGTTCCTGGTAAAAGCTATAAACCCAGTTTCTAGGTCAAACCTCGAAAGAGCTGGTTTGTCAGAAACTTTCTAAGACCTCTGGTTGAAAAAAAAGGTCCTCAGAGGGAGACCTGGAAGGAAGTTTTGACATAAATTCAGCTAAATGCAGAAACAGTTGGCACATTGTGAGAGTTTTTTGACTTTGAATGAACCCCAGAACAAAAAACATCTGAAACTGTATGTGTCTTGCATCTATAGAGACTGACTGGGTTATATTTAGAATATTTGAATGTAAATGTTTGGATATTTTGCCTATAACTTTGTTTTTTGTCTTGGATTTAAGTCCATGCTTTGACTGGAACACTCCAAAAGTTACATTTTGTTTGTTTTGTTTTTATCTCAAGATACTTAATCTTGATACCAAATATGATTATAATTTCCAACCTATTAGAAAGCGGTCTTTTGATCATTAATTATAGTGTAGGCTACAGTTCTCTGAGCCTTTTCAGTCTGGCTTTCTAAAGCCAGGTTTTTTACAATCTCAAACTGTATCCTGCTAAGGATAAAGTATGAAATATGATTTTTTTCCTCTACTTACCTAATATGGCCTCTTTTCTCATCTAGCAAGGGCAGCGCCTGTGAGTGGGCAGCAAAGCCTCGGTGACCCGATTGAAGGCCCAGTTTACAGTTTATCTGTAAAAAGGTTTGGGGTTTAGTTCCTCTTTAAAGGGTACTTTTACCATTATGTTCAACATCTTAAAATATTTGGTTTATTAAGGCTTTTCATTATTTACTGTATTTAGATAATATCTGAGCATCTCTGTTTTTTATTAATTTATTTTGGGATCTTTTTTTATCATGTGATCATCATTAATTAGTTTGTATTGTATGGTTACAAAATAGGTTTTCAATAATTCAATTCAATTCAGTTTTATTTATATAGCGCCAATTCACAACACATGTTGTCTCAAGGCACTTCACAACAGTCAGGTTCATACATTCCAATTAATCCTAACAATTGAACAGTATAAAAGAAATAGCAGGGTTAGGGTGAGTTACGCAGTAGGAGGAACTCCTAATCTTTAACATGATTACTTTAGCATCCCCTGTTTTCAGTAAAAATGTTCAAAGAAACATTTATTCTCATGTGTCTGTATGTTGACTCTGAAATACTTTAAAACACAAAGCAATCAGTGTGATTTCCTTCCATCATCACACCCTTCTCCTTCACAGGCAGCTTCAATTTGAGAGTGAAAATTCCCAGAAGCAACAACTCTGAGGCAAAGAGAGCTGATCAAACAGAGATGAGGAGCTGAGCATCACAGACAGGTTACAGCAGTCGACTCAAGAACGTTTGCTTTCCTCTTTTAGCAAACAGCTGTCAGTTAAAGCTTGCTGAGTTTTAGCTCCCTGTGTGGGAGATCAAGAGGTCACTGGTGTCAGGGTAAACCAGTCAACGTTCCCATCACATCCTTCCTGCAGTTTGTAGTCCTTTTAATGAGACGTCAGAGAAGGATCAGCAGTGGCTTTTGCCCCTCTCCCACCTGTTGCTGTGCACTGCTGGTCAACTAGCTTTACCAAAGCTGCTACATTTTAAATTAAAGGAGCGCCACTTATCACTCCAATTAAGGTAAGGTGTTTTACAGCTACAGTTTGGCAAGCTATGAGCAGTGCGTGTGTTGAGCAGATGATTGTAGGCTTTACCACAGCAGATAGCCCCACTAAAATCAGCTTGTTAGACATGTGTTATAATATAGCAGAATAGCAAACAGGAAAATTACATTTAGCCCACCTTTATTCTATAGTTTAAGTCTAGGTACCAAAATGACTCAATGTTTTAGGTAACAGGATGAGAACTGTAATAATTATTTCATTAACAGTGGGAATGATTGTTGCTTGTTTTTTAATAAAAGCAGTTGGATTGGGATTTTTTTGTGTGAAGACTTTGAGTGAATAATGTGATGCTGGGTTCTTTTTACTAAATATTGTCAAACCAGAAGGATCTTGTACATCTGATCACATATTTTCCCCAGTTTTAAATGATGGAAAAATAACTTGTTAGGCTTTTATCTTAGGATCCAATGCTGGTTCTATTCTTTAGACAAAAAGGGAAGCTATAATAATAATAATAATAATAGTATTCTTTCTTTTTTAATAAAGATCAACAAAATCATATTTTATACTGGACCAGTTAACAATTCATTTCCTGTTTAGCAGCATCACATGAATTTTCTCTATGATTAACCTCCCTGGATAATAAATAACCTTCTTCACACACACACACACACACACACACACTATTGTCTTCCTATATGTTGTGAGGACATTGCATTGACTCTCATTGATTTTCAACCCTTTCTATGGCGTAACTCTGACCCTAGCCCTAAACCTAACCGTTACCAGTACATATTTAACTATAAGCCTAACCTTAACTCAAGTCATACCTTAGTTCTAAACCTAACCCCTGGTAAGATAGCAAGTGAGGACCATGAGAACATCCTCACTGTACAACAAACGATCCTCACTCAGTGCACAAACAGGAACACACACACACACACACACACACACACACAGAGAGCTGCTCAGGTCAGATGGTCTCATTTCATGCACAGATTGTTCTCTGTTTTTAAAGTTCTCTCAGAACCAGTCTTCAGTATTCTTGGGCCTCTTTGAGCTCCATCTGGAACACCAGCTCAGTAGGGTTCTCCGTGCACTCCAGCCTGTTATTCGGTGGCCTCACTGAATGAAACCTGCTCCAGTCCCCTTTGCACAGGATCCAGGGCAAGACATCCACCTTGTAGTGCAGCTCTGGGGAGAACTCAGTGCTGATCAGGTTTGGCGCTCCAGCTCCTCTGCCACGTGTTATCAGCCTCATGCTGTTGTCGTAGCAGCAGTGCTGCGCCCCCAGCGTTGTGCTGTCGTACGATAGCATGGAGTGGATGCAAAACCGGGCCGAAGGCTTGTAGATGTCCAGCCGCTCTTTGGGTCCGCTGGCGTCTCTCCAGCGGTAGGTCTTTCGGAGTACGGAGTCCTGGATGTTGATGGCGCCATAGATGACCTCAGATGGGTAGGAGCAGGGACAGCTGGGCAGCTTGGTAAGCACCTGGTGCAGGTACTTGTGGAGGAACTCGTTCCTGCAGCTCAGCCACTTTTCACAGCTGTCCACACCTGAGTGGGAAATTTTTTTTTAATTCACATTTAGTGGAAAATTTTATTTTATAATTTCTTAGCCTTAAGACTGGCCTGGGTTCAATTGCCCACTCAGGAACCTACAAGAAGTGACAGTAAAACATGATTTTAATCATTTTTGCAATAAGCGTATGTAATTTATAAGAACAATTTCTTATGATTTTATCATAGTGGGCAACTTTTAAGTGCTGATTGATCCATTTTCTTGTGATTTTAGAGCAGTGAATTTTCTTACAGGCGTTGATTTTTAGACAAGAAATTGATTATTTATGTCTCAACTTGAATGCATGGGGCTCAGCCAGAGGAGGCTTGAGCATGCAGGATTCATTAGAAGTCCGGATTAGGGAGGAGCACATCTGGCTGCAGCTAGGAGGGATTTGCTACAAAGACTTGGCTGTCTAAGTGTTTTGGACCTGGGTAGGGGCCCACCGTAGCACTCGCTGCTTGTTGAGAAGCTCCATCATACATCAGAGATCTGATTGGTCTAGGGCTGCAACAACAAATTGATAAAATTTGATAGAAATTGATTATAAAAAGTGCTGGCAACACATTTCATTATTGATTTGTTGTGTCGTTCGATTTCTGCGTTATTTGCCATGCCGTGGAGCCGTTTACATCGCCCGCAGAGCGGAGCGAGGTGGAAGCAGAGCGGAGGCAATAATTTCACAAAAATTAAGTGACGCAGAAAAAACAGTTCAACCCAAGTCCTCAAAAGTTTGGGGACACATAAAGCTTCACAAAACTAAAAAATGTGTAACATGCAAGCATTGCAAAAGTGATTGGACATGGCACTGGAGCACCCTGGTGGTGATGTTACAGCACCTGAAATGGAAACATGTTGAAGTCAATGAGGGGGAAGTGAGCTCAACAGCATGGTAAGCCACTACAGTATCCTACATTTGTTCCTTTTCGAAGTGAGGAAACGTAACGTTAGTCTCTCTGGTAGCTCCCAGTGGTTCCTAGAGTCTCTAGAAGTAGAATGGGAGGCAGATCCTTTAGTTATCAGGCTCCTCTCCTGTGGAACCAGATCCCAGTTTTAGTCCGTGAGGCAGACACCCTGTCTACTTTTAAGGCTAGACTTAAAACTTTCCTTTTTGATAAAGCTTATAGTTAGAGTGGCTTAGGTTATCCTGAGCTATCTGTGTAGTTATGTTGCTATAGGCTTAGGCTGCTGGAGGACATAATGACCACTTTCACCCTCTTCGCTACATTCTCATACTACTCTTCAGTTATGCATTACCTGCAGTAAGTGCTGCCATTAAAGTTATGTTCTCTCCCTACCTCTTCTTTTCATAGAAGCTACACCTGGCCTGGCTCTGTGTTTAGCTGTGACACCTTCCTGGAGGGGGGCATCGGCTGAGCTGCTGCTGCCAATAACTTAATGGTCACCTTCTACTGATGATCCACTTGGCCCTGTCTTTCAGAGTTTATCCTTGTCTCTCCTAAACATAGCTAGTAAAGGAGCTATTGCGGTGAGTAACTGGTATGTTTTTCATGCCATTTTTCATCCTCCTGGCTCAGAGTGTGTCTGTTTAGCTCTGTTTCTCTCCTAAATGAAGCCACTAAAGCAGCTACTACTACCCTAAACACAACTGGATCAGAGCCTTCCAGGAGCTACAGCAGAAGCTTGTCAGATGACGGCAAGGCAAAGCAAGTTTATTTATAACACATTTCCATAGTAAGACAATTCAAAGTGCTGTACATGAAAAAAAAGAGAGACATAATAGGAAAAGTACATTGCAGTGGCATAAAGGTAATTAAATAATTAAAGAGAATAAAAATTAAAAAGAGGATAATAGAAAATAAATTAAATAAAAATAAATGATAAAATGGTTGATTAGAAAATGAAAGGAAAAATGGGCTTAACTAATAAAGTTTAGATGGCACAGTCAAAGGCCACTCTAATCAAATAAGTTGTTAAGTTTAATCTTGATTTAAAACAATTTAGGGTTTCAGTGTCTTTTACAATTTTCTGGGAGTTTATTCCAGATTAGTGGAGCATAAAAGCTGCTTCTCCTTGTTTGGTTCTGGTTCTGGAGAGTAGATTTGAGCCAGAAGACCTGAGAGGTCTGGATGGTTGATACACTGACAATAAGTCTGTAATGTATTTTGGTGCTAAGCCATTCAGTGATTTATAGACTAACGGAAGTATTTTAAAGTCTAGTCTCTGAGCTACAAGGAACCAGTGTAGGGACTTTAGAACCGGGCCGATGTGCTCCACTTTCTTAGTTCTAGTGAGGACGCAGGCAGCAGCGTTCTGGATAAACTGCAGCTGTCTGATCAACCTTTTAGGCAGACCTGTGAAGACACCGTTGCAGTAATCAGTTCTACTAAAGATGAACGCATGAATTAGTTTTTCAAGGTCCTGCTGAGACATTAATCCTGGAGATGTTCTTTAGGTGATAGAAGGCCGACCTTGTTACTGTCTTTATGTTCCTCTGAAGGTCCAGGTCTGAGTCCATCACTACACCCAGGTTTCCAGCCTGACTGGTGGTTTCTAGCTGTATTAACTGAAGCTGTGTGCTAACTTTTAAATGCTCTTCCTTTGGTCCAAAGATTATTACTTCAGTTTTGTTTTGATTCAGCTGAAGATAATTTAGGCCCATCCATGCATTGATTTCTTCTAAGCATTTACCCAGCGGTTGAAAGGGTTCATGGTCACCTGGTGACATCGTAACGTATAGCTGTGTGTCTTCTGCATAGTTATGATAACTTACATTGTTGTTTATTAAAATCTGAGTTAGGGGGAGCATGTAGATATTGAATAGGAGGGGCCATAAGATGGATCCTTGGGCAACGCCACGTGATTTTTGTGGTCTCTGATGTAAAGTTACCTACTGACACAAAAAAGTCCCTTTCCTTCAAGTAGGATTTAAACCAATTGAGTGCTGTACCAGAAAGGCCGACCCAGTTTTCCAGGCGCTCTAATAAAATGGAGTGATCAACAGTGTCGAATGCTGCACTAAGGTCCAATAATACCAGCACTGTAGTTCTTCCACAGTCTGCATTTATACGGATGTCATTGAACACCTTGACAAGAGCAGTCTCTGTACTGTGGTGAGCAGGAACCTGACTGGAAGACATCGAAGTGGTTGGTCGTTGTTAGGAAGTTGTTTAACTGCTGAAACACAGCTTTTTCAATAATCTTACTGATGAAGAGGAGGTTTGATATAGGCCTGTAGTTCTGTAGTAGCAGCTTGTCCAAGTTGTTCTTTTTCAATAGAGGTTTGATAATTGCTGTTTTCAGGGCCTGGAGGAAAATACCTGACAAAAGGGACGTGTTTATTATTTGTGTTAAATCAGATGTTATTACAGGCAAAGCTTTCTTAAGGAAAGCTGTGGGTAAAAGATTGAGACAGCAGGAAGAAGAGCTAAGTTGCTGTACGTTTTCTTCTAAGTTTTTGTAGTTTATTTGGTGAAATTGGGAAATTTAATCAAAATCAGTTCTAGTTGGAGACAACATTGGTACTGGAGTTGATGTGGATGTGCTGACTACCTCTCTGATCTTTTGGGTTTTTTCAGTAAAGAAGTTAACAAATTCATTGCAGGCCCTGGTAGAGTGGAGTTGTTTGACCACTTGTTTGCTGAATATTGGACCATTTGCATGTTGCTGGACGCCACCAGACCTCCTGGCGTTTTCGGCCATTTTGTATCCAGGACAGTCCGTGCCTACAGGTCCCGTCGGCCCCCTGCGGCTGATAAGACAGGGGCGTCGCAGCCCTGAGGCCACCGTCAACTATATAACAGAGGATGAGACGACCCACCATTTTGCCTTCAGCTGGAGACCGTGACACGGTTACCGACATTTGAAGCATCACCTGGAGAAGAGTCCCGAGTGGATCTCATTTATTCTCTCTCGTTGGCCAACGAACAATTCATAACTGAGGTTTCTGGAATAAGAAGGCCAGAAATTTCACTTTGCCGATCGAAGACGTGAGTTTAACACGTAACTACAAAAACACGGAGTTTCAAGGAGACGAATCGCCACCTTGTTTTGTTCTAGTCGACTTTGATGGTCAGATCATATTTTCCCTTTCGCCAAGGAGGCCAGAGGACGAAGATTGACCGCTTTTCCTGAAGTTAACTGTGGACGCGCAGTAACTTCCAACTTCCACCCCATTCTCTCTCAACCCCGCTCAGAAGGGAGACAACGACAAATAAAACCCATCCTTTATTTTATTTATTTCTTAGAAAGTCTGGGCAGGGTACAGGAGATTTTTAGTGCGATGAGATTCGCTATTTAATCTAATGTGTTCTGAATGATATGTGCATGTAACCTTTTTATTGAAACTTTGATGTGCCGTGTTGATGTCTGGAGGCCGCCGCGCTCCCCAGCTTTGTGTGTGTTTTGCAGGGTTGTTGAACACCTGAGAGCAAGCGCAGGTGTGCTGTGAGACTGGACTGTTAAAATAACCTCATGGTGAAATTCACCATTTTCTTTGTCTTCAACTTTACTGCTTGCTAGCTTGCCGCCAAAAGTTTTATAACGCTTTGTCTGCTCATCCCGCCCAGCGTTGGGGGATGTTTTATGACTGAGTATAACTGAGTTACAGTTGGAGCTGCGACCCTCCTCCACTCACCACCACATCCCTTTGTCATATTATCATTTTTGCCATAACTGCTGGTTTGATTCCATACACACCCACTGCTGTTTTGCTTTATTTTGTTCAGTTAGATATTTTACCCCTTTTGTGTAGAACTTTGCATGTTTGAGTTGGTGAAGATTATTAAATCAGAAGAGCGGATTGTATCAGGCTGTGATTTAATAAATATTCACATAGATGGTAACAGAAGGCGTTCTGTGTTTATTTTGTGCAAGAGTGATTCTTCAGTCAAGATAAGGTTAAAAGTTCCACACGTTTCGGCAGAAACGGTCGATTAAACAGCGACATCTCTGGTAATAGTTATTAATTATTACGGAGTATTTAACGGTTGTAATTATCAAAGGCGTTGAGCCACAATTACAACACCAGAAACATCTCTGGTTTCAATTCATAAATGAGGATTTTGGTTAAGAAATTAATTTAGTCAAATTATGATTTTTAATTATAATTATTGATAAAGATTAATTAATCAATAATCATAATTCCAACAGAATTCAGAAGCTACAGTTACAGGAGGGTTTGTTAACCTGTCGACCGTGGCAAATAATGCACCAGCATTGTTAATGTTTTTACTGATGATCTCAGAAAAGAAAGATTCTCTTGCATTTTTCAGTAGTAGGTTATATCTGTATAGTCTCTCTTTATAGATAATATAGTGAACCTGGAGTCCAGTCTTTCTCCACCTGCGTTCAGCTTTTCAACACTCCTTTTTTTCACTTCTGACTGGTGGAGCACTTCTCCATGGAGACATTTTCTTCCCAGAAACGACTTTCACTTTAATTGGAGCAACTGAATCAATGATGTCTGAGATTTTAGAATGAAAGTTTTCTACCAGCTCATCTACAGTGTTACAGGGCAAAGTGGAGGTAGAAGAGTAAATCTGGTTAAAGGTTTCAGCAGCACCGTCCTTAAAGATGCGTTTTCTTATCATGTCTCTTTGACAAACTGAGTCATTGCAGATGATGCTTTCAAAAATAACAGAAAAGTGGTCAGATAGAGCAACATCAGTTACAGACACCTTGGAAATGTTTAGACCCTTAGTGATGATCAAGTCCAAAATATGTCCCTGTTTGTGCGTTTACTGTTTAACATGTTGAGTCAAACCAACATTTCTAAGAGTGTCACATAGATCTATTGTACTTCTGTCTTCAGGATTGTCCATGTGAATGTTGAAGTCTCCTACAATAATTAAACAGTCATAATCAGACTTAGGAGGCCTGTAAATATTCAAGAACATGGTTCGGACCGGGCTCTTTACCTGGAGAGCCAAATATTCAAAAGAGTCAAATTTGGCCAGAAATACTTTTTACACTCTAATAAATCTTTAAACAAAGTGGCCCCTCCACCTTTTCTTTGCTGTCTGCTCTCACAAAGAAAATTGTAGTTTGGAGGCGTCGCCTCTATCAGAATGGGAGCTTCATTAAATTCATGTAACCATGTTTCTGTTAAAAACATAACATCAAGATCGTGGTCAGTAATGAAGTCATTGATTAAAAAAGATTTTCCTGACAGAGATCTAATGTTCAATAAAGCCAGTTTATATGACTTAGTTGCTGATATTAACTCTGTGTCTGGTTGTACCTGACAGTTTATGGCTTTTTTTGATTGTTTATTACTGTCTCTTATCCTTTTGGCTTTGTTCTTTCTGTCACGTATAAACACAGAGATTTTACAACTATCTCCTATTAGGGGCCCAAGTTTTTCCTGGACATGATCATTTCTGATAGAATTACCACTGGGGCCCAGACTGTATCACAGAGAAGTGATTTGAAGGTCCTGATTAGGAGGAGATAGATTAGGAGGTGGTGGAGGTCTGCAGCATTTGGAAGATGTTGGTTTAGTAGCAGGGCCTCGGCCACGGGGGGTGTTGAATGGAGAAGATGTCAGAACCATTTGGGTCCCAATCTTAAAAAGTTCTTTCATGTTGTCAGTGAAATCCAGAAAAGCAAGAATTGGGCTCAGTGGAGAGATGGTAGAGGTCATGCGGCCTGGGTCAGGGTTTGGGGGAGGGAGTTTTAACCGGGGGTCCACTTTTCCTGTGGAGACCTTTTGTGATGAATCCTCTCTCTCACCCAACTGCCTGGTTAACTCTATCTCTGCTGGAGCTGTCGGAGGCAGCGTTATCATTGTTGTTGATGCTCCATGTTCTCTGCTGAAGGTCGAAGCTGCTGGCGGATTATTTACTAAATAGAAGAGATTAGATGTGAAACGTCTGGCTCCTGGCTTGTTCAAACAGAAACCATCTTGCTTGAAAAGATGTATTTTTTCCCCAAAAGGTATTAAAGTTGTCAAAGTTCACAGATGTAGTAGAACATGCTTTTTTCAACCATTTCTTAATCATCAGAAGTCTCGAAAAAATCTCATATCCACAGAGAATCGGTGCAAAGGGCTGAGAAACACCTTGATATTGAAACCTCCAAATTTATTCAGCAGATGAATGAAATCCTTCATTATTAAGCAAGATGGCACCAAGATGGCCGCCTCGGAGCTTCGCTCTCTCTTTGTTTGTGTATTTTGCGTGCTTATATGTTTTTGGAGCCACAGTACTGTGGTCTCGGGCCACAATTCTGTGGTCTCATTCGGTAGAGAGGAACTTCTCAACATCAGAGAGTCCTCTCCTGGGATTTTTTCACCATCTTTCATCAATCCGAGGTTCACTGAGCTTCTGGCGAGCGGAGCTGCAGCACTATACTGGATACTGCGCCAAAAGCGCTGGAGTGGGAAACGTGCTGGCGCGCTGGTAAAGTTCCACAAAAGAGGACTTCGCCCACCACTGCCTTCAATCCACCTGGCAAATGTCCGCTCTCTAAGCAACAAGATGGACGAACTGCTTCTTCTCACCGATAAAAACATGGACCTCCACGGATCAGCGATTCTCTGCTTCACCGAGACATGGCTGAGTGGAAACATCCCGGACCGCGCACTGCTGATGCCGGACTTCCAGCTGTTCAGAGTGGATCGCAGCGCGGAGCTATCGGGGAAGAGGCGGAATCTGCTTTTATATAAATGAAGGTCATGCTGTCACCAGGGCTGCTCTGGGTTTTTCGGATCATTATCTAATCCACCTCATCCCAACCAACAGGCAGAGACTAAGAGCTTCCAAACCCAAGGTTCACACTGTTAAGAAGTGGACTGAGGAATCAAAGCAGATGCTACAGGCCTGCTTTGAATGCACAGACTGGACTGTTTTTGAAACCTCAGCCACTGACCTAAACCAACTAACTGATGACATCAAGGCCTGGTGACATCAAACATCAGTTTCTGTGAGGACATGTGTGTGCAGACCAAGACCTTCTGCACCTTTGGGTACAACAAGCCATGGTTTACTCCACATCTCAGGAATCTGCACAGGGAAAAGGAAGAAGCTCACAGTAGTGGAGATTGGGCGCGGTACAGGCAGGCCAGGAACAGACAAACAAAGGAGATCAAAGCAGCCAAGAGAAGCTACAGTGAGAAGCTGAAGAACAACCTTTCTACTGGTGACACTTCAGCTGTATGGACCGGTCTAAGAAACCTGACCCCCCCACCCATCCTGAACAGAGTCCTCGCCTGGCCAACCGTCTGAATGGCTTCTACTGCAGACATGACAGGAAGCCGTTCACACCTCAAACCATCTCCTCCACATCTCATTCAGGAACAAGTTCTTCCCACAAAGCTACCAACCCCCCACCATCAGATCCTCTTCCTGCACTAAAGATCTTTGAGGAAGATGTAAATAGGCTCTTTCAGCGCATGAAAACAAAGAAAGCTGGAGGACCTGATAACGTCTCCCCATCATGTCTGAAAGCCTGTGCAAATCAACTCGCTCCGATCTTCACAAGGATCTTCAACAAGTCACTGGAGACGTGTGAGGTCCCCTACTGCCTCAAACGATCGACCATCATCCCAGTTCCCAAGAAACCCACCATCCTAGGATTAAATGACTACAGGCCTGTAGCCCTGACGTCTGTGGTCATGAAATCCTTTGAGCGGCGGGTGCTGAAGCACCTGAAAGACATCACAGGCCCCCTGCTGGACCCCCTGCAGTTTGCTTACCGAGCAAACAGGTCGGCAGATGATGCTGTTAACTTAGGTCTACACTTCATCCTGCAACACCTTGACCACCCAGGGACGTACGCCAGGATCCTGTTTGTAGACTTCTGCTCGGCCTTCAACACCATCATACCAGACATCCTCCACCAGAAGCTCACCCAGCTCAACGTCCCAGCCTCCACCTGTCAGTGGATCAACAGCTTCCTGACAGACCGACAGCAGCAGGTGAGACTGGAGAGCATCTTCTCCCAATCCAGATCAATAAGTACTGGTGCCCCCAAGGGGTGTGTTCTATCCCCACTCCTCTTCTCTCTGTACACAAATGACTGCACCTCAGCGGACTCGTCCGTGAAACTCCTTAAGTTTGCAGACGACACCACTATCATTGGTCTGATCCAGGACGGTGATGAGGAGGTGGATCGGCTGGTACACTAGTGTTGTCAGAACTACCTGGAACTCAACCCACTCAAGACTGTGGAAATGGTGGTGGACTTTCGGAGAACACCACCCCTATACACCCCCCTTTCCATCCTCAACAACACCGTATCAGCTGTGGACCACTTCAGGTTCTTAGGAACCACCATCTCTGAGGACCTGAGATGGTCTTCACACATAGACACTGTTCGAAAGAAGGCCCAGCAGAGACTGTACTTCCTGAGGCAACTCAAGTAGTTCAACCTTCCACAAGTGCTGCTGGTCATCTTCTACACTGCCATCATTCAGTCTGTCCTGTCTTCATCCATCTCAGTGTGGTTTGGATCATCCACCAAACAGGACAGTTCCAGACTGCAACGAATAATCAGGACTGCAGAGAGAATAATCAGGGCTGACCTTCCCTCCATCCAGGACTTATACAGGTCAAGGGTCAGAAAAAGAGCTGCTAAAATCTCTGCAGACCCCACATGCCCTGCACATAAACTGTTTAGAGCTTTACCTTCAGGTGGCGCTACAGAGCACTGTTTACTAAAACCAGCCGCCACAGAGACAGTTTCTTCCCCCAGGCTGTTTCTCTGATGAACATTCAATAGAGTACAAAACAACAGCATACAGATGTTACAAATGCACCTTTTTATTTATATATGTGTATATTGTACATTGTAAATATGTATATTCGGTAATGCAAAAACAAAAACCAGAGAGCAAAGTGTACCGGAGTCAAATTCCTTGTTGTATGTATGAACTTGGCAATAAAGCTGATTCTGAATACTTCTGATTTTTTCTGCTCTTCTGTGATTGCCAGAATATTTTCTGAGATATCGAACACCAACTTACTGGTACCAATCATAACTTCTGTGTTTCTCTTGTTGCAGACGTTTTTGATCCCAGTCACAGCTGAGTTGCCCACTATTAGGGTCCTTGGTCCGATGGTTCTTCTCCAAAGCTGCTTCTCTGGTAACTTGGGAGAAGACTGTTTAGAATGAATATTGTTCTCATGCCTTTTATTGTTCTCAGGAGATGGATAGTTTTCCTGGTTTTCATTCTGTAGTGGGGCAAATCTGTTTTGAAGGGGAATTCCAGCTGTCTCACTCCTATCAGTTGTTGTGACAGCAGCTCACTGTCAAAGTCTCCTTTTCCCAGGGGAAACGGGGGCATTTCTCTGTAATTCTGTCCATTCTGATCTATTTAATTGCCGAGATCTTCCAGTTAAGTAGCAGGTTCCTTTTTGGCCTTGAACCTAAAACATGCCGGGAGGTGAGGGGGCTGAATCGTTGATCTGGCTGTCACTATTTGGGATCACAGGCAGAGTTGAATTATTGCTGTACCCCATATTTACCTCAATATTCACTGCTAGTTGATGGAGTTTCATCTCCAAAACAATCAATTTCTGTAAAAGTTTGTTGAATACTAGCAAGCAGGGAGCGGAGAAGAAAAGCATCTGAGCAGGCTGAGAGGTGGAAGTGGAGACAAGGAAGAAGAACCAACTCCCATTGAGAAGAGATAGTGAGGTGTCTTTTTTTTAATAGAATAGGAAAATAAAGATTTTATTGTATTTATGCATCCCTTGCAGTATTTGTATCATGCCGACAGTAAACCTGAACCGGATCCCACAAAGTGTCACATTTCATTGGACACCTCACTAATATGTTGAAGCAAGTAGGAGATATGGCCTTTAGATGTGGGCATGCCCAGGTCTTACCCAAGGTTTATGTTTGGAGTCTTAAATAGACATTTTGGAAAACATCTGGACATATTCACTGAAAGACAGGTCCAGAATATAATATTTTTGAGTTTCTGTTATTAAATTTGAACTAGTAATAGGTAAGACTCGATTCTATAGCCTCATTGGATTTTCTAGGCCTGATTTCTATCCCTTCATGTGCAGCTATAAAAAATTAATTATTTCTGTGTTCTGATTTTATTAGCCTACCTCCTTCGCCTAAGGGTGGGGGTACGGGTTCTGACTATTGCTTGTGCTTATGCACCAAACAGCAGCTCAAACTACCCACCCTTTTTGGAGCCCTTGGAGAGGGTGTTGAAGAGCGCCCCTTCGGGGGACTCCCTTGTTCTGCTGGGGGATTTTATCGCTCACATTGGCAATGAGAGTGAGACCTGGAGGGGTGTGGCTGGGAGGAATGGCCCTCCCGTTCTGAACCTGAGTGGTGTTTTGTTATAGGACTTCTGTGCTCATCATGGATTGTCCATAACTAACACCATGCTCAAGCATAGGGGTGTCCATATGTGCTCTTGGCACCAGGACACCCTAGGCCGCAGTTCGATGATCGATTCTGTTGTCATGTCATATGATCTGGGGCCACATGTCTTGGACACTTGGGTGAAGCATCGCGTCCATATACCTGACGATGACTGCCAGAGTGAGGCTGGCTCAGACGCTGGCTCTTGAATACCCGTAGCTACCCCTTTCATCGAGGCAGGGAAGAGTAAAATGAGCGAGGCAAAAATTCATGAATGTCACAGACCAGTGACTAGATTTGTGGTGAAAGGTTTGCATCCTTTTGCCACCCTGAATTTCGGTAGGAAATACAGCTCTGTATTATTTATTTCTATTACTTATTCTTTGTAGGGAGATGACAACGACTCTCAACTCAAAATACCATCCCCCTAGAAGAGACAGTTTAAAAACCATTTGATCCCAGTTTGGTATGGAGTTGAAAAGAGCAATCTGATCTTAGACCTGAAGCAGGTCACAAAGGCAGCCATCACAGCTGATGGGTGGACAGGTTTGAATCACTTTAACACTGCGCTATGTAAGGGAAGGTCACAATAAGGAAAAAGTCATCAAAACCAAAGCCGTCTACGAATCACAGACAGAGACAGTTGTGGCAGAGGAGATTGATGGCATCTTTGAGGAATTTGGAGTAAAAGAGAAGATTGTGCCAGCCACTGTGGATAACGCAGCAAACATGAGTGTAGCTGTGAAAAGCTAAACATCAAGCTTTCATGTTTTGCACACACGTTAAACCTTGGAGCTCAGAAACTGTACAGCTGCAGTACAATTTTAACTGGGCTACAAGGATTCGTTCTGTGATTTAATGGAAGAAGAGATCCCATATGGCAAAGGTAGTCCTCAAAGAGAAGCAGCAACTTCTTGGTAAAAATACATTTTAAATACTCGAGTCAAAGTCTACCAAAATGTAAATGAATGAATTAGGTTCAATCCAAAATGATAATGCAATGTTTTTTGTCTGCATGTATGCTTTTCAGAGCTGCCCCAGCACATGCTTCTCTTAGATGTTAGGACAAGATGGCACTTTGTTTTTGATGATGGAGGAGTTCTGTGAGCATCCAAGTTGCAGTTATAGACCCACGTCTTAGAAAGCCTTTTGACAAAGACAAGAATGTAATTATTGGAGGACTTAAAATTTGGTAACATAAGGTAACAAATTATTAAAATTTGTTTGTTTTGTTTATATTGCAGACTTGGCAAAATTGGCAATGAGAACCTAAGGAAGGCAGAAGAGTTAGTGCTGTTGATGCAGAAACATTATACATCCATACTTGCTGTCTAGTGAAAAAAGTCCAACCTGTGGCCAGATACTGCCCATCCTACAGAAGTTGGCGTAACATTACACAGTTCAAGATGATGACACTGCTTTTTCATATTTAATCTCTTTTATCAATAAAATGTGTATTATTTATCCTCCATTTTAAACTTCCAGATGAGGATATCCAAGCATTCATGGAGGAAACTGTATTAGACCCTAGATTTAAATCCAGAATTGATGGGGATGAAATCTAGGACAGAGTCAGGACTGCAGCAGCAGCAGCAACAGAAGAGGTATTTCAATTTGAAAATAGCTTTGACTGTAGCAGATTTGTGTTTCTTGATGCTCACTGTTGTTTATCAGCTTTCAGAACTGGGAGAGACACAGTGGCAGGCGGAAGAAAAAGGAGAAGAAGATGACTATGTAAGTCTTGTTCTTTTTGGTAAAGGATGATAGATAGAATGGATTATTACACTATTTAACTCTCAAATTAAACCTGATTGTGGATCACAAGTTATGGTTATATGTATTATTTTAATGCCACTCATAAAGCACCAAAAAAAGACACCCGTGGAAGAACATTTTGAAGAAGAGGACAGTGAGCTTTTGTCATTCCAGCAGCAGCAGCCCTCTGTCTCTGTACCACAGAGAGTGGAACAAGTCCTACTGTATACAAGTCTTTCTTTCATTCCAACCAAGGACATCCATGTATCCAAGCATCCTCCATCCAAACATGTGTCCAAGCATCCTCCACTTCATCTGAGGGTGTTTTCCCAAGTTGGAGACACCTTACGTCCTGAACGGGGCAACTGTGCCTGCTGATGGTGATCAGAGGGCTCAGTGGCGCCGATCGTATGGCAGCCTCACCACTGCCAGTCTGCCCAAGGGCAGCTGTGGCTACAATGTAGCTTCCCACTGTCAGTGTGTGAATGGGTGGATGAATGGGTGAATGACTGATTGTAGTGTAAAGTGCTTTGGGGTCTCTGGGGACTTGATAAAGTGCTATACAAGTGCAGACATTTACCATTTATCATTTGTATCCTTCCTGAAAAGGCAAACATGCTAATTTTTCTGCACAAAAACTGATGATGTGCAAAAGTTAATAATAATGGTTACATTTTATGTTAAAATGTTGATTTGACAGTGTTGGACCATTTTTTCACTACTATACCTCCCAGTGTCATCTGCTACTATATACCCCAGGATGGTCTGCAACCACAACTCCCAGCAGGAATTGCAGCTGATAGGAAGGGGCGTTGCAGCACTGATGTCACAGTGGGCTATATAAGGACACGGGAGACGACCCACCTTTGCTTTTTCTCCCGTTGGAAACCGAGACGCGGTTACCACGCAACTGAGGCGCATTGTTCTGGAGAAGAAACCACACATGGTTTTTCAGTAATTCTCCCCACTGGCCAAACTCATGAGAAGCTCAACGAGCTAAGCTTGCAGGGATTGGAAGACCTGCGGGTTTTACTTTACCGATCGAAGGCGTGGATTTAACACGTAACCCAAGAAAAACCCACGGAGGTTTTCCAAGGAGACGAAATGTTCTTCTTTGTTTTGTTCCAGTCGACTGCTGACGGTCCGTCATATATTTCCCCTTTTGCCAAAGGAGGAAGGCCGGCTGTCTTTGAGTTTGTTACAGACGCGTAACAAACTCCCCCCTCTCTCCCTCTGCTCCAGAGAAGACGACACCAAGTAGTCCCGCTTTGTTTTATTTCTATCAGAAATAGTGTGGGCAGGATAGAGTAGGATTTCAATGTGTTCTGAGTTGTATGTGCATGAAATGTCTTTTTGAAACTTGGATTGCTGTTGGACTCTGAAAGCCGCCGCGCTTTGAAGCTGTGTGTGTCTCACTGTGTTTGAACACCTGAGTCCAGACTCAGGTGAACTTAAAGTTGGACTGCTAGAACCTCATGGTGGAACACTCACTATTCCTTCATCTTCACTCTTCGTGTTTTTCCACTGGTTGCCGCCTAAAGGTTTTATGACCCTTCGTGTTTCAATGAGCTCCAACTTTGGGGATTTTATGACTGCAGCCTGGTGGAGGCCGCTCCCAAAGCTATACTCAGTACCAAATTTTCTCTTATTTTTGCCATAACTGCTGGTTTGACTTTATACACACTCAATGTTGTTTTATCTTGTTTAGTTAGTTATTTTACCCCTTTTATGTAGAATGTTTGCATGCTTGATTAGGTGAAGATTATTGAATCAGAAGAGCAAGGTGTATCAGGGCTGTTGATTTAATAAATATTCACGTAGATAAAGACAAAGCTTTTGTGTTTATTTTGAGCAAGAGTGATTTGTCAGTCAAAATAAGGTCAAAGTTCCTCCACCTTCGGTGAAGCGGTTGATTGAACAGTGACATCTAATAATAGTTATCAATTATTACTGATAATTTAATAATTGTAATTATCAAGGGCTTTGAGCCAGAATTACAACACCAGAGGATATCTCTGGTTTCAATTCGTAAGTAATGATTTTTGGTTAAGAATTAAAATTTTTTTAAATTATGATTTTAAATGATAATTCTTGATAAATATTATGTAATCAATAATCTTAATTCTTACAGAGGAATACTTCATTTTTTTAAGTCAGCTTTAGTTTTCTCTGATTGGAATTCAAAAAGTTGGTGCATACTTTAAATTAAAGAATTACTGCAAACAAACCCATTTGTACTATATTTTATTTCCTAACTCAACAAGAATCGTTTAGACGGTCGATAATGAATTGAATCAATAAGCAAGATCAATCAAGCCATTGGTATCGCTAAATTCGTACCAATTCCCATCCCTAATTACATGCAAGTAATTTTTTATAACTTTAGAGAATAAAAGAGCTAAACCTAAAGAAAACCTTTAGAGACCTTCGAGAACCACGTGACATTATCTATAAAGACTACCAATTTATTTCAAATGCTTTGAGTTAAATACATGCATCCTCAGGTTGTTTTAAACCAAGTCTGAGATCGAAGTGTCATAAGTTCATCTTCTGCAGTAGCCAGATGTAAAATGTCAGACAACGGAGCAGGACATCAGTAAACTAGAAACTATTCAAACATTTCTGGGCCGCAGAGCCAGCCTTTTATTCTCTGGGCCTGGTGGGAGGAAAGTATTCGCTGTCAGAGTGAAGCACTGACCTGGTGAAGTTAAACTAGAGTCGGTGATGCTCGTGTGGACAGATGTTGCCTCAGTTGCTGAGATCACAGCGTCTATAAGACAAAGAGAAATAAAAAGGTCTTGGCTGACTGATGTATAAAGTGGACGCGTGGAGCTCTTCACCTCCCCCTCTCTCTCCCTCTGCTCAGAGGAGACAACGACAAGTAAAATCCACTTTTTATTTTTATTTCTTTATTAGGAATAGCTTGGGCAGGGTAGAGGAGGTTTTAGTGCGATGTAGAATCGACACTTATAGTCTAATGTGTTCTGAATTGTACAGGTCCTTCTCAAAATATTAGCATATTGTGATAAAGTTCATTATTTTCCATAATGTCATGATGAAAATTTAACATTCATATATTTTAGATTCATTGCACACTAACTGAAATATTTCAGGTCTTTTATTGTCTTAATACGGATGATTTTGGCATACAGCTCATGAAAACCCAAAATTCCTATCTCACAAAATTAGCATATCATTAAAAGGGTCTCTAAACGAGCTATGAACCTAATCATCTGAATCAACGAGTTAACTCTAAACACCTGCAAAAGATTCCTGAGGCCTTTAAAACTCCCAGCCTGGTTCATCACTCAAAACCCCAATCATGGGTAAGACTGCCGACCTGACTGCTGTCCAGAAGGCCACTATTGACACCCTCAAGCAAGAGGGTAAGACACAGAAAGAAATTTCTGAACGAATAGGCTGTTCCCAGAGTGCTGTATCAAGGCACCTCAGTGGGAAGTCTGTGGGAAGGAAAAAGTGTGGCAGAAAACGCTGCACAATGAGAAGAGGTGACCGGACCCTGAGGAAGATTGTGGAGAAGGGCCGATTCCAGACCTTGGGGGACCTGCGGAAGCAGTGGACTGAGTCTGGAGTAGAAACATCCAGAGCCACCGTGCACAGGCGTGTGCAGGAAATGGGCTACAGGGGCCGCATTCCCCAGGTCAAGCCACTTTTGAACCAGAAACAGCGGCAGAAGCGCCTGACCTGGGCTACAGAGAAGCAGCACTGGACTGTTGCTCAGTGGTCCAAAGTACTTTTTTCGGATGAAAGCAAATTCTGCATGTCATTCGGAAATCAAGGTGCCAGAGTCTGGAGGAAGACTGGGGAGAAGGAAATGCCAAAATGCCAGAAGTCCAGTGTCAAGTACCCACAGTCAGTGATGGTCTGGGGTGCCGTGTCAGCTGCTGGTGTTGGTCCACTGTGTTTTATCAAGGGCAGGGTCAATGCAGCTAGCTATCAGGAGATTTTGGAGCACTTCATGCTTCCATCTGCTGAAAAGCTTTATGGAGATGAAGATTTCATTTTTCAGCACGACCTGGCACCTGCTCACAGTGCCAAAACCACTGGTAAATGGTTTACTGACCATGGTATCACTGTGCTCAATTGGCCTGCCAACTCTCCTGACCTGAACCCCATAGAGAATCTGTGGAATATTGTGAAGAGAACGTTGAGAGACTCAAGACCCAACACTCTGGATGAGCTAAAGGCCGCTATCGAAGCATCCTGGGCCTCCATAAGACCTCAGCAGTGCCACAGGCTGATTGCCTCCATGCCACGCCGCATTGAAGCAGTCATTTCTGCAAAAGGATTCCTGACCAAGTATTGAGTGCATAACTGTACATGATTATTTGAAGGTTGACGTTTTTTGTATTAAAAACACTTTTCTTTTATTGGTCGGATGAAATATGCTAATTTTGTGAGATAGGAATTTTGGGTTTTCATGAGCTGTATGCCAAAATCATCCGTATTAAGACAATAAAAGACCTGAAATATTTCAGTTAGCGTGCAATGAATCTAAAATATATGAATGTTAAATTTTCATCATGACATTATGGAAAATAATTAACTTTATCACAATATGCTAATATTTTGAGAAGGACCTGTATGTTATGTTATTTTCTGAGGCCGCCGAGTCTCGCAAGTTGTGCTTTTATTGTGCGAACACCTGAGTCCAGGTGCGCTGTGAAACTGGATTGCTATAATAACCTTATGTGAAAATCATCCATTTTCTTTGTCTTCAACTTCATGTTTTATTAGTTGCCGCCAAAGGTTTTACAACCCTTTGTGTTCTCGAACATCCCCAGCGGTGGGGGAAGTTTTATGGCTCACTGTACCTAAGCTACACTTTGGGAGGGGCGCTCCCAAAGCTTCGTTCAACCATATTCCCTTTTTATTTTACTATAACTGCCATAACTGCTGGTTTGATCTCATACACACCCACTGCTGTTTGGTTTTATCTGTTTAGTTGTATATTTTTTTACCCTTCTGTGTAGAACTTTACATGTTTGATTAGGTGAAGGTTATTGAGTCAGAATAGTGAGGTGGATCAGACTGTTGATTTAATAAATGTTCACGTAGATAAAGAGAAAGCGTTTGTGTTTATTTTGTGCAAGAGTGATTTGTCAGTCAAAATAAGGTCAAAGTTCCCCACGTTTTGGCAGAAACGGTCGATTAAACAGTGACATCTAGTAATAGTTATTAATTATTACTGAGTATTTAACAGTTGTAATTATCAGAGGCGTTGAGCCACCAGAAACATCTCTGGTCTCGATTCATAAATGAGGATTTTTGGTTAAGATATTGATTTTCTCAAATTATGATTTTTAATTATAATTATTGATAAAGATTAATTAATCAAAAATCATAATCCTAACAGTTCCAATGCCAAGTGAGGAACCGGCTGACATCCAATGCCTGAACCTGAAGAAACATCCAGCACCTCTCTGGAAAGAACATGTTTTTGTGCAGAGAGATGGACCTAGAGATCAGACCTCCAGGTCCAAGACCTGGGCCTAAGGCTGTTTTCTGGTGCTGGACAGGACCACGACACCAGGCAGACTAGAACATGTCCATTTTCTGGAGAAGTGCTGTAATCAGAATAATGTAGCTGTTGCTGCAATCCGGTGGCAGCAAAACCTCTATGCAAGCAGAACCTAAACTACACGATGCCGGTCCAATAAATCTGATAAACTGGTAACAAGTTCAACAGACAAAGCAGAGAACTCTGTGGAGTCCAAACATCCTGCAGAGGTTTACTGACTTTAGCTCAGTAGCTGCAGGTGGAGAGTGGAGGCCACAGGGGGAGGTCCTTACAGACAAGTAAAAAACTTTACTGATCGATTATAAATGCAGTCAAGAGCTTCACACTAAGCTGCAGGTAAAATGAGGTTGCAGTTGTGGTCTGGAGAAAAACAAGATTGGACTCAAAGACCTCAACACTAGGGGTGCCCAACCACAAGTCTTGGAGAGCTACTATTTTGCAGCCCTTAGATGCATTCCTGCTCCAACACACTTGAAATCCCTTCTCAGCATTCAGTCCTGCATCAATGACTGTAACCCCTATAAATGAGATGCGCACTTTACCCCTGCGCCCTAAACACTTATTTGGCCATAAAAGTTCTCTTTTAGCAGTTAGATTGTAATGGTCACTGACAATTTATCTACAGCACTGTGCAAAAGTTTTAGGCAGGTGTGAAAAATGCTGTAAACAAAGAAAGCTTTCAAAAATGAAGTGTTAATTATTTATTTTCTTCAATCAACAAAATCAGAGAATGAACAAAAGAGAAATCTAGATCAAATCAATATTTGGTGTGACCTCCCTTTGCCTTCAGAACAGTATCCATTCTGCTAGGTACACTTGCACACAGTTGTTGAAGGAACTCGGCTGGTAGGTTGTTCCAAGCATCTTGGAGAACTTACCACAGATCTTCTGTAGATGTAGGCTTTCTCACATCCTTCTGTCTCTTCATGTAATCCCAGACACATGATGATGTTGAGATCAGGGCTCTGTGGGGCCAGACCATCACTTCCAGTAAGTCTTGTTCATCTTTATGCTAAAGATAGTTTTTAATGACTTTGGCTGTATGTTTGGGTTCGATCACATAGCATTTTATAAATTGATAAAATTAAACAATCATAATTTCTGAAAGCATTCCTTGTTTACAGCACTTTTCACACCTAAAACCTTTGCACAGTTCTGTATGTGCTGAATTAGTTTTTTGCTCTTATTGCATGTGCTGTGGAGTCACCATTTATTCTGATTATTGTCCTCTGTATGGTAAGAAATATAAATTTCTTTATGTATTTATTTCTTTTTTTTTTGCTCTTATGTATTAAACTGTTTTTTGTCAGTCATCTTCTATACCGCTTCATCCATAGTGGGTCATGGGGGAGCTGGTGCCTCTCTCTACAGCAGTCTATGGGAGGGAGGTGGGGTAGAGTCTGGACAGGTCGCCAGTCCATCACAGGGCAACACAAACAACCAAGGACACACTCATTCACACACCTAAGGGCTATATAGAGAGACCAATTAACCTAACAGACATATCTTCGGACTGTGGAAGTACCCAGTGAGAACCCACACAGGCACGGGGAGAACAAGCAAACTGCATGCAGAAAGAACCCCAGCTGGGAGTTGAACCCAGGACCTTCTTGCTGCAACGAAACAGTGCCACCAACTGCTCCACCGTGCAGCCCAGTTTTTGTGTTTTATGTATAAAAAATAATCTTCATAGTGATGTCTGGAGAAGATGGAATAAAAGGATGTTTTTTCTTTTGTCTTTTTTGAGAGGGCGCCGTTAGAGCAAGTTTTGGGGATGATGATTGTTGCTCTGCATCTTACCCGTGGGATTACTATTCGCCCCTAATTGGATTGCGGGTATTATATCTTTTATTTGCCCGGGATACAGGGGAGGTACACCAGAGTTTTTCGGACATACGAGAACTGACTGACTGTTTAATTTTGTGACGCCACCCCTTTTGGAGTGCGTTTTTTTGCCTGCTATTATGCAAACTTTCCGTGAGCAGGGCATCTAAATCATGAACTGTGGAACTTGTTTGCTGTGTGTTCTATTTATCTGGGCATAAGCATTGTTTGATTATATTTTGGATATTGCGTTTTGATGTTAATTTTATATGTTTCTGTTGTTAAACAATTGTTGGTGTGTGTACATGGGTTTGATTGGCAGGTGAAGAACCCCTGCTGTGTTTTAGTTATCATTATTTGATAACTAAATGAATTAATTGTTATGTTGCCCACACTCCAGACCTTTGAACTTCAGTTTGAGGGAAATGTTACAAGATTTAGTGATTTATGGTTTGTTTTGTTTATTTAATGAAATAATTTCAATATATTACTATAATTCCTAATAAGTTAGCTTTTAATTCTCTTAGTCACTGATTGTAATACTCATTACATTTCAACTAAAGGGTGAATATTTGTAATTAATAAAATAGTTTTACAACTATTTGAATCTCATTTGCTCCTTCGGATTAAACAGTAAGTTTAAAGAATTGACCATGTAGATTTTTGCTAAATTTGAAACAGATTATTATTTAATGTGATTAACAAACTTCTTTCCATCCATCATTTATACTCACTAACTCTTGCAGGGGGGGAGGAAACCGGAGTACCCGGAGAGAACCCAAGCATGCATCGGGGGACATGCAAACTCACATGCAAGACAGCTGTGATTTCTGGTTTGAACTGCTGTGGACTGTTTGATAGAAAATAACAGACATATTTTCTGATGTCCACCTGAAGCTTCAAGTGTACGTTGCCCATAAATAATACCATCAGTCTGTGAAATGCAAATGCAAAAAACTATGATTCAATTAAATTATACCAACCCTTACAGGAGATCTCGAGCTGCTGTTCCGCAACTCAGCTGCAATCTTATTTTCTATTTTTAAATGCCAGCAATTCTGAAAATAAAACTACCCTCAGCTGTCTCAGGACACCTTAGCATGACCCGTTCAGTATATGCATTAATGGAGAGAACTGAGGCATGTAAATGTGCACGATGCCCTGAGGAAATTCCTGCATCTTTTACCTGATGAAACTTAGCCATGCACCACAGTAGTGCTTCCTTGGAAGGAGAGCTCTGCTTTGCGGAGACTGCATTCAGCTTGCTGGCAGATGATGGAGTCTATGCTGTCTCCACAGTGTCTTCTAGTGCATTCTTATAAAAGCATCACTGATGTGACTCTATATGACACACCAATAGGCATGGGCTGATTACTGGTTTCAAGGTGGGCACAGGTTTAAAAGGTTACAGTGTCAAAACCATTAAACCAAATAAGTCCCAGAGTGGGCCGTGTTAATCCTTTGTTTGGTTCGTATTACATGTTCATCCGCTAGGGGCACTGTGGGGGGTTGTGGGGAGGGTGTGAAGGTGGAGCTACTGGAGGTAGCGGTGTCGGAGTTGTTCTGGAGGAATGCTCATGGCGGAATAAAGTTACGAAAGGATAAACAAGTTGTTTTCTTTGACTAACATTGGTAGCAGAGGATGGTTAGTAACTACAGAGTTCCGCCAACGTTTGAAGAAGGAAAGCCTTACAAAAGCTGGAAGAATGACGTCAACATTTGGACGAGAGTTACGGATTTGGAAAAAAAGAAACAAGCACTTGCAGTCGCCCTGGCACTGTCTGGAAGAGCACGGGACGCAGCGATGGAAATTCCGGTAGAAGACCTAAATAAAGACACTGGAATGATTATATTGTTCGCCAAACTAGATGACTTGTTCCTGAAAGAGGAAAAGGACAGGATCTATGAGGCGTATTCGGATTTTGACCGAATCACAAAAGAAGTTAACATGTCGATTGCGGACTATATTATTGATTTCGAGCAGCGTTACTCGCGCATGAAAAAATACAACATGGAGCTACCTGACGGAGTTTTGGCTTTTAAGCTTTTGGACACTGCATGTTTGGATATGATGGACAGACAGTTGGCTTTAACGGCATGCTCAGATATAACAGTTGCTTCTATGAAGTCCGCTTTGAAGAGAATATTTGGCGTAACAGAGAGCAGAGAGCGGCAGCGGAAGACATTAGACAGGAATCCGTGTTTGCAACGGAGCAATGGCGGCAAAAAGACAAGTACTGGCGGCAAAGTCCCCATCAGAAAACTCCACAGCCCAACACACCGCAGCCCGGTACAAATCCGCTGGATAAGTACGGACGACGGTGGAAATGTGCAGTGTGCCAAAGTACTTTTCACTGGGTTAAAAACTGTCCGCAAAAAGCTGATAGTGTTAAAATTGCTGATGATACAAAAGACGTGGAAGAGTGCAATTTAACTCTATACACCAAAGAATCACCAACAGATGCCGAAATATTCATGACAGAATGTTTTGGCTCGGCAATAATAGACACTGCTTGCACTAGGACAGTTTGTGGACAAGAGTGGCTGGACAACTACAGTACTGTATTACAAAAGAAAAGTGCGAAGAGTATGAAAGAGACAGAAATACAGTCACAGGCCCTTCAAGTTTGGAGATGGAAAAATTGTCTACTCCATAAAAAAGGTAAAGATACCTGCTAAAATTGGCAACACAAAGTGTAATATAGAAACTGAAGTAGTACCTGCTGACATCCCGCTGCTTCTGAGTAAAACCTCATTAAAAAGGGCAGGGACCGTTTTGGACATGGAAAGGGACAGTGCAGTGATGTTCAACCAGCCTGTCAAACTGGACTTTACTAACTCAGGTCATTACTGCGTGAACATTGTGGACAGTGAAAATAGAAATGTTATTCACTCTGATAAGCTATTAGAAGCTACTGAGAAAGAAATACTGACTATAACAGACAAGATGAACACAAATAAAAAGATGAAAGTTCTGGAGAAACTTCATAAACAGTTTGGACACGCCTCTGCTGATAAAATACAGAGACCTTTGACTGGTTCTGGTAACAAGGACACAGAACGCAACAGCCTGCTGAAAAAGGTTGTGAACCAGTGTGATGTGTGTCAAAGATATTGTAAGACCAAACCAAAACCTGCTGTCGGCTTACCATTGGCATCTACATACAATGAAACAGTTGCTGTAGATCTGCACGAACTTGAACCTGGGATTTGGTACCTACACATTATTGACCAGTTCACCCGTTTCAGTGTTGGTAGTGTCTTAACCAGTTTTATCCATGATTGGATCAGTGTACATGGCCCACCACAAAAGTTGTTCAGTGACAATGATGGTGAATTTAATAACGAGGAAGTGAGAGACAAGACCGAGAACTTTAATATTGAAGTTAAGACAACACCTGCTTACAGTCTGTTGAGCAATGGACTGTTAGAGCGCCATAATCAAAGTCTGACGGAGATCCTACAGAAAGTCAAAGCAAGTACTGGATGTGACTGGAGCATTGCCATGGACTGGGCCCTTATGGCAAATAACTCTATGCAGAGTGTCCATGGATACAGCCCACATCAGCTGGTGTTCAGGCAGAATCCCAACCTACCCTCTGTATTAATAGACAAAGCTCCAGCTCTAGAGGGCACCACCAAGAGCGAATGGATTGCCAAGCATATTTCAGCCCTGCATGCTGCAAGAAAGGCTTTTACAGAAGCGGAATGTTCAGAAAGGATACGCAGAGCACTAAAGAAGCAGCTGTGACCCATAGACGAGCGATATGAAACTGGAGACAAAGTCTTTTACAAAAGAGTGGATTGTCCAGAATGGAAAGGACCAGGAGTGGTGACTGGTCAAGATGGTGCAGTCGTTTTTGTAAGACACGGAGGCACTTGTGTCAGAGTGCATCAACTCAGATTGAGAAAAGTTACTCACGAGAATGAAGAACCTCAAATTACCTGCAATAAGGAGAACATTCAAGGACAACATACAGTGGACATCATTCAAGAGAATGTAAGAGAAGAGACTATTGCAGTAAATCCTGAGAATCATCCTTTGTCTGCTCCTGTAAATGCAGAGGCAGAGAGACAGCACACTGGGAACACCATCATAAAGACAGGTCAAATTGTGACATTCAGAAATGCAGAGGGTGTCTCACAAAAAGCTAAAGTGTTGGGGCGTGCCAGCAAAGCAACTGGGAAATACAAGAACTGGTTTAACTTGGAGCTGTTGGAGCCGGCAGAAGTGGCTGGCAACAGTGAATCAGCTGATATGTCACAGTTGGAGGATTTTCAAGTCCAGGCAGATGCTGAGGATACTGTAGAATATAAACTATCTATGTGTGTAACTGGAATGTGTGGAAATAGGGGGGTCAAGCTTAGGGAGTGAAGCATAGAAGGGGCCTAGGGGAGTGAAAACTTAGGGGAGTGAGAAGCATAGAGAGTGCAAGGTCATAAATTAGAAGAGGACAGGGAAGGCCAGAGACAGGGGAGGATGAGTTGCATGTTACAATCAGAAGTATTCCTTATTTGGACCTAAGGGACTGTTATGTTATACATGTGTGACATAATATATGTATATGTTGAACACACCCTTGAGACTGAATAAAACTAGCTGGAAGCAAGAGTTGAGCAGAGTTGGGCTCACAGATACTTGGCTGGAGTCTCCATCTCTCACTCTGCAGAGGCGAACATAAAGTAGATTGTACTTGTGTTTATTTCACTCTTTGAAACCTGTAACCAAATCAACGGACCCGGGGAAGCAGAGACGGCTTCAACAATTGGTGGCTCGTCTGGGATTTGGAACAACAGGCGAAAGATATTTGGACCACTGACGAGGACCAACAGGCATCAGACACGGCTAGCCAAAACTACAAAACAGGTAAGCAGAACCTGTTTAATCAAAACTCTGCTTTTGGATTTTCGATAGGCTAAATTAATATTGTGTCTGATGTCTGAGTAAGTCTGAGTCTGCCAAAACTTAAGAAAAAGAGTGTCATAAATGTTGACTAGGATTTAAACTGGTGAATAAGATGTTGTTTTAAGAGAATTACAAGACTTAGTGGTGGTATTGTGTGGAAAATATAGTAGTTTCTCGAATGTGGCGGTTCAGAGTACGTCCTCGACGGAGGTCTACTGTTAGCTGGGTTAGAGGCCAGGGGAGAGTGAGAAACCCCAAATTCTACAGAAAAGTAAATACACTAAGATCAGGCAAAACATTTGGGTGTTAATGCCATGTTTTACGTGAGTTCTGCCTCAGTAAAACCGGATTACAGACGTAATAAAAGCACAAACACAGTCTGAGAATACGTCCTGTGAAGTGATAAACTGTGAGTTGGAGGAAATAATCCAACGAGATCAGGTTTGTGATAAAATAAATGAACTGTGAGCTGAGTACAGGCATTCAGCAAGATCAGGCTTTTTGGTAAAAAACTCATGAGCTGTGCGCAAAGGAAATAATCTGTGTTACAGACATTATTAGGCAGAGTGAGTGAAAATTTGTCTATGACTGGAGAGCAGCTCTCTCATAAGCAGGTGACTGAATGCAGTTTTCTATCTGGAAGTCTTATGGATAGACTGCTGATTGCTGTTTTTGATGAGTAACGAAATATTTCTCTGTGAAAATTCGGATTATAAACACATAAACTTAGAAGGAACAATATAAGCGGTGGAAATAACACCGGAAGATATAGAAAGTTCTGCGAGTTTGACATTTTTTTTAAGAGCTGTGAACAGCAGTTATTATTACTGTAAGACCGGTCTGTTAAGTTGGAGAAATAACCAACAACAGACCTGTTAGGGTTAGAAAAGTGCATAAGCTGGACACACATACACTCCGGCAAATATTAGACAAGAATTATAGTTTAAGTCCATAAGCTGTGAGACACACACACACACTGACCACTTAAAACAGGCTTCTGGGGGTTGAATGTGTTCTGGTGTCTTGAAAGTTGATCAGAATTGAATGAGTGAGTGACTGAGATAACGCATTACAACTATATCTTTTACAAAAAAGGATAGTTGTTGTTATAAGATGGAAAGTGAATTTAATAGAGAAATGGATATCAGTGCAAAAGAACAGAATGTTTTATGGAAAACTATAGAAACTCAGCTGTTAATAATGAAAACTGCTATTAAGAAAATATTTGAATACAAAGAGGAACAGAAGTTGGTTAAATGGATGGATTCTAAAATAAATGAAGAATTGTCAAAAGATGGGAAAAGCAAGACAGATAAAGAGAGTCTAGGCAAGTGGTTTAGTTTGAAGGAAAAAAATGCAAGAAAAGAGAGAGATTTGGCTGAAAAAATGTGTAGAGACAGCAGTTGGTTGAGCAGAGGAAAATGGAAGGACCTGGCAAATAAAGCAGAAAAAGACAAAACGTTTTGGTTACAAATGAGATTCTTGTGGCAGAGTAGTGATCATGCTATGACTGAGAACAGAGACTGGAAGAGCAGACAGATTAAAGATAGCAGTACAGTTGAAATGCCGCCATCATATGAACTTCTAGCAAATCAGCCCGCTTTATCACACCACAAGGCCCCCACTTCTCCTCTTACTGGTTTATATCCTACATTGAAAGTAACTGGGGGAGAAGTCAGAGTGTGTGATTTACCACCAGGAACTGCTCAGACTCCTCCTGAACCCCCCTGCTCGGCCCCTACTTCTCTCCTCACATTCCACTGATGGGTCTGTATTGTCAATTGTAGGATCATTCATATCACAGGCCCCACAAACTGATCCATTTGCTGACCGGGTATTACGGGACAAACTGCGGCCAGTTTCTGGCCCAATAAAGTGTTCCACCCCGTATATTTCCCATTCATCTAGTGATATGGAATTGGTCACACCTCTGAAAGCCAATGTAACTAAGGGCTCAGTTAATATGTCAGTGTCAGGGAGATGGATAAAAGACGAACTTATCATATGCAGGCACCACCTATTACAGTACAGAATCAGACACCAATTGAAAATGAGGAAGCTATGTTATCTTCCTCAACCCCAATGCCACTAGTACCCGAGGCTATGCCTCCCCCAGCTGGACGTGGCTATAACATGACACCCCGAACTCAGTCCAAATCTTCTTATATGGGTCCACTGTTCCAACAACAATTTGGAGCAAATAGATACAAACCTTTTGCACTGGAGATCTTACCACTTTGTGTGACAAATTGCCTCCCATCTCAGAAGGAGCGTCTATATGGTTACAGACTCTAGACTCCCTGACAGCAGGTACCACGTTAGCTCTAGGTGACTATCGGGCCATTGCTGGATGATGCATGAAGCCACACAGCTGTAGGGACATAGAGCTTGCTGCAGGTACAACAATAGTACCAGATGATGTCCTACTTACTGTATATTCCACTCATATAGGCACAGCTCTTAGACAAATGTATCCAGTATCCAGAGGACGTACCATTCCAAAATTTGAGTGGAACGCAAACACAAATCCTAGAGAATATTTAGATCAGTGCAAGTCCGTGTGGCAAACACAGACAGGAACTAATCCAGACGGAGAAGGTCCCCAAAGGGACTGGTTCCGGGATGCTGTCCTACGAGGGTTACCGCTGCAGGTTAAAACGAACATTGAGGATAATCCAGATTTGCCTGGATCAGAAATTGCAGTATGGGATCGCCACCTGATACATCATTTATCTAAACTCAAAGAGGCAAAACAAGATGAGGAGAGTGAATTAAAAACGTTACAAACTCAGCTCCTGAAAATGCAATTAGCAGAAGCTAGACTGAAGGTTGGGGAAAAGAAGAAGGAGGGTAGAACATCTAAAATTATGTATGAAGGTGCAGTGTCTCAGTCCCCTCAGGCTCCTCCATTTCCTGGAAATCAAGAAACAGCAGGACAGTGGCATCAGGCCTCGGTCCCATATCAGGGACATGCTGGTCGTTTTGGGAGACGAGGAGGGCCAAGAGCAAGGGGATTTTAGAGAGGACCACAGAGGAGGCTGGGTAATGCTGATGTGTGTTATTACTGCAATGAGCCTGGACACTAGTCCCGAGATTGCCCCCATAAGAATGGTCCACCCGGAGGGTATGGGTGTTAGGAGGGTATGGGTGTTATGGTCCCGCCATGGCTCCTACGGCCCGTCCATACAGAGGCAGAGGTGGCCCAGCACGCGGTGCATATGGACCACAAATCCAATTACCGGCCTGGGACGAGCCTAGTCGCTGGCCTGAGCACCACTGACGGTCCCCACCGACCCCAGAAGACAGCGGGACTGCGGACCCCCTGCTGTCTGTGACTGTGTCCGGAAATAGCCTTCCTTTTCTGGTGGACACCGGGGCCACATGTTCAACCATCAAACAGGCTCCTCCAAACACACTCTCCACCAGGACTACAACTGTCATGGGGTTCTCGGGGGCAAAGCAGGTCCTGCCATATACCAAGCCTTTAAAGACTGAAATTGGTGGACAGACACTGAATCACAGTTATCTAGTCTCCACTGACACACCAGTAAATTTACTGGGTAGAGACATGTTAATAAAACTGGGAGCAACCATTTTATGTGGGACTGATGGACTGCAGGTTCACCTGCCCAATGGCATCCAGTTATTTTGTGACAATAACACTTCTTTTTCACATGGACAGTACCTCCTCCAGCCACTGCAGGACTCAATAGCTGATATATACTGGGTTTTGCTGCAACCTGAAACCACCGCGCACAGAGGCATTCTCTCGGCTTTTCATCTGTGGAAATCCTGGGTCTCCACTCTGGCGCCCTATGTTCCTCCTCCTCACCCCCCGCATGTCACCTTGTTTTATGATAGAAATAATTGTGAATGCTACCAGGAAAGCTTTGCTGACGAGTTAGAGGGTGCACACTGGGACATTGCCACCACAGACATTTATGTAGCACCAGAAGGAGTGGTGGCTGAGGTTCATTTGACTAGAGAGCAGGAAGTGTGGTTTAGGATGTGGTCTGATGGCGTGCCTCATGTTTCTTTGGCTCTGCACCCAGGTCATGAAGCACGTGAACTTGGAGGTGTGTTAAAACGCTCCCTGAATCTACAGGATTGGCAGCCTTTGGCAACCCCTAACCTTTTTTATTCGCCCTCAGGGAACACTTATCGCATATTCAACCACTCCACAGATGTGGGCACAATGGAGCATGTTCAGTTAGACAGACACCATGGCAGGGAAAAAACAGACCATCCACTGCCAGCAGCTGTTGTGGAAAAAATGCCTTCCACTCTCTGGGCAGAGGGGCCCACGGATGTAGGTCTGATTAAATGTTCCCCCATTACTTTTCAGTTGACCACCGACCAACCATAATGGAAGCCCCAATACCCTCACAAGCCAGCAGCAGAACTAGGCATTCAAGATACAGTGGAAGGCCTCTGGAACTCAGTTGTTTTAGAGTCTGCACATTCCTCTTCATGGAACACACCTATTCCGCCGGTGGAGAAAAAAGGGACAGGTAAATGGCGCATGGCACATGATTTACGGGCCATAAATGCAGCTTTGGCCACACCTACCGTTCCCGTGCCCAATCCCTATGTGGCTCTGACAAATCTGAACCCTGACCATTGCTGGTTTACCTGCATTGATCTGGCCAACGCCTTTTTCTGCCTTCCGTTAGCTGAGGAATGCAGGGACATTTTTGTATTTACCTATAAATCTCATAGGTATAGATACACTCGTTTGCCGCAGGGATTTGCGCTTTCTCCAGGGATTTTCAATCAGGTTCTAAAAGACTCTCTCCAAGATTGCCTATTACCACCAAACACCACTCTGATTCAGTACGTGGATGACATCCTTCTTGCAACGCCCACTGTGGCTGAATGCCTTGAGGCAACAGCAATTGTCCTGTCACGTTTGGCTAAAAAAGGCTACAAGGTTAGCAAAGCCAAACTCCAGATCTGCAGACGCCAGGTTGACTTTTGGGCAGAGTTGTTTCCCAGCCTGGCACGGGGATGTCCCCAGCTCACCAATCTGCAGTTTTGTCCCACCCAAAACCACTCCTGGTTAAGGACATGTTGTCTTTCCTAGGACTCACAGGGTATAGCAGATCTTTTGTGCCCGGCTACACCGACCTCACTGCACCCCTTAGAGATCTTGTCAAAAAACAGGGCATGAGAAATCTCACTGCCCCGCTTGACTGGACTAGAGAGGCTGAAGAAGCGTTCATTAACTTAAAAACCAGCCTCTCGCAAGCTACACATTTGGCACATCCAGATTACACGTTGCCTTTTCACTTGGATGTTTCTGTCACAGCACACACAGCCAATGGTGTGCTGTTCCAGAAAAAAAGGTGGGTTTAGAACAGTCCTCATGTATATAAGTAATGTTGGACAACATGGAACAAAGACATCATGAGTGCACGCGACATGCAGCAGGGATGGCTAAAATAATCCAAAAAACTGCTCAAATAGTGATGGGACATCCTCTTAACATATTAACATCGCATGGCATGGTGGCCATTGTGAACTCTCAGGCTTTCACACTCTCACCACTGAGACAACAGAGGCTGAGTAAGGTGCTGGAGGCCCCAAACATCACATACACACATGAAGGAATAAACATGGCAGACAGAAGGACATCAGGAGAACCACATGTCTGTGCAGAAAAAGTGGAGTTTAATGAAAAAATCAGACCAGATCTACAAAGTACATCCCTAACAGACGGCCGAAACCTGTACACAGACGGGTGCTGCTTCAGACATGACACAGAAGGACTTAAGGCAGCATACGCGGTTGTGGAAGACACAGGGACAGATTTTGTCACAGTACAGGCAGAAGAACAGACAGATGCACAATCAGCGCAGAGAGCAGAAGTTTTGGCTGTAATAGCTGCTCTAGAATTAGGAGAAGGACAGAAAGTAAACATTTACACAGACTCAGCATATGCCACAAGTGCAGTGCACGTTGAACTAAAGCAATGGTTGAAAACAGGGTTCAGGACAGCAGGACAGAAACCCATTAAGCATGAACAGGAAATGAAAAGGCTGGCTGAAGCTTTGTTGCTCCCTCAAGAAGTAGCCGTCATTAAATGCAGAGGACATGACAGCAGTAACACCAGAGTAGCACAAGGTAATCAGGCCGCTGACCAGGCATCTAAACAGTGTGCAGGAAATCAGCCCAGGCACATAAAGGAAAAGAGGTTATCATTGATTATACAGACATGACTGAGAGAGTGAATGGGTTCAGATATCTGTTGGTGTGTGTGGATGCATTTACTGGCCTACAAAAAAGGAAGACAGCAAATCTGTGAAGTGTTTGATAAATCATTATATCCCTAGACACGGTTTTCCAGCTAAAATAAGGTCTGACAACAGAACACATTTCAAAAATGAGGAACTCAAGGAAGTGGAAACATTCCTGGGACTGAAACACTCATTTAGTTCTGTGTATCATCCAGTCACAGGGGAAGGTTGAAAGAATGAATCGAACCCTTAAGACCAAATTGGCTAAGATCTGTGCACAGTCCAAAATGAATTGGGTTATGGCTTTGCCATTAGTTCTGATGTCTGTACGGAGTTCTATAAATCAGAAACATGGTTTAACTCCACATGAGTTGCAAACAGGGAGGCCATTCCCAGGTCCACAAACAAGGTTACCGTTTCTCACTGAGTGTAAACAATCTATGTCTCGTCGTGATTATTACAGATCTCTCCACAGTCTTGTTACAGCTTTCTCCAAACAGATCCCAGCAGAACCAGAGACCAGGGTTGGAATTACTACTTCAGAAGCAGAGTGGGTCCTCCTGAAAGTCATCAAAAGAAAATGGTCAGAGCCAAGGTGGACTGGTCCATTCCAGGTCACAGAGAGGACAACCCATGCAGTCAGGCTGAAGGGCAAAGGCGCTACTTGGTATCACTGGAGCCAGTGTGCAGGAGCAGAACCACCTCAATGATCCCTTTCTCAGGTCCAGGAGGATCTGAGCGAAAACACAGGAGAAGACAATCTCACTTCTCTCACCCAAGAAGGGGCAGAATAATCCCCAGGTGAGAGAAATTAGCTCTAGGTCAGTCTACACCTGAGATCTGAAGATCAGATTTCTCACACCACTGAAGGGGCAGAATAATCCCCAGGTGTGAGAACGCAAGGCTCCAGGTCAGTCTACACCTGGGAGCTGAAGAGAAGAAAGAACAGCAGAAGAAGAGGCGGGAGTGATTGAGTTTCTCTCTCACTGGGAGAGGTGGAGCTTCCCTCCCACCCCAGAAGACACCGTTTGGCAAACATTTTATATTTTATACTACATTTTGATTTTTTGCATTTTTTTTCAAGTTATGATTTAACTTTCTATGTTTATGTTTTAAGTTTTATAAGTTTAAAAAAAAAAATGATGAGTACCCAAAGAAAGGGAATTAAACTCTCTAGGAGTTTTATCATAGGTGGAGTGTTAATCTCAGTATTCATTGTTACGTTTATCTTAGGGTATTTTTGTGAACTTCCATTCCAGACATGTTCTGAAAACCACTCCGGGAAGGTGTCCAAAAGATCTAGGGTAACTCCATCCAAGGACGTATGCCTTAAGCATTATAAGGGATTAGAATTAAATTACACGTTAGGAGCAACTACCACTTTTCGGTTTGACCTGTGTGATGTTATAAAGTGTGGGAAGAATCCGATTGCCTGGTTGGGGTATAATGTGTATTTGTGTGCCAATGTCGACGTGTCCACCCAATGCACTGCATGCAGGACCATGAGTTTATATGGGGGAAACGAGCTTTGCGGAAATTGGGGTCACGCAGTGGAGTATATGGGTATGTGGACACCCACCCTGACATATATCAATTTACGGAATAGAGAAAAAGCCAAACAAATAAGCCTGGTAAGGGCGGTGACGCATAGCACACTTGGGGGTGTCAATACACTATTTTTGTCCATAAAATCGTTACAAGAAGGTTTGCATCGCACCTCTCACAAGTGGGACGAGGTGATGTATTTCACTCTAGGGGTAGAGGTAACAGGGACCGACCCCCAGGTACTAATCAAAGTAAATTTAAATAAACCAACTCCCCAGGTGCAGGCCACCAGCACTCCTACAGTTCCAGAACCAGAAGATCAACTAGAAGGGGTGATGAAAGTAGATTACTCCACCCTGCAGCCTCTAGAAATAATCCAGATGGCCACAGGTTATGCAGATGATTATCTTTGGCTGCAATGGATGACACAAACCGCAAAGGAACAAAGTAGGTCTGACTGCATTGCATGTGCATCTGCAAGGCCACACTTAACCACTGACCCAGCCCCTTTATATCCGGAAGATGCTTGGGGGTACAGTTGCATGTTGCAACTAACTAAAGCAGCCACCCCAGGCAACTGTACCACACTAGCTAGCATCTTTCCTCCCATTCCAAACAATACCAAGACAGGACCATTCACTCCTCAGAGGCTGAATGGGACATATTCTTGTTTCAATTCCACCTCAAACATCCCAAAGGTGAATGTAGGACAAATTCCCTCGGACTGGTGTAATACCACCACATCTGGGAAAGTGATTGGACTCTGGGCACGATCAGGATTATATTATTACTGCGGAGGATATAGACTTCTCACTAATATACCAGATAACACCATAGGAGTATGTGCAATGGTCAGATTGCAGGCCCCGTTGACTTTAATTGGTCCTAATATTACCTCTGTGACATATCAACAGGATAATGCACTGGCACTCACTCGCAGGAGGAGAAGACATATTATGAAAAGAAGCACTTCAACCACTTTTGACTTGAGTCAGGGTTCCCCCACCTATATAGATGCAATTGGAGTTCCTCGAGGAGTCCCAAATGAGTATAAACTTGCAGATCAAATATCAGCTGGATTTGAAAACATCTCTATTATAGCTGCCTTGTTCCCAGTAACTCCCAATAAAAACGTAGATCGCATTAATTATATTCATTATGTTTTGCGGCTGGCAAATCTAACTCGAGATGCTGTAGAAGGTTTATCTGAACAATTGGCCCCAACTTCCCTCATGGCAGTACAAAATAGGATGGCATTGGATATGTTATTAGCTGAAAAGGGGGGCGTGTGTGCCATGTTTGGAGATATGTGTTGTACTTTTATTCCTAACAACACTGCGCCGGACGGTTCAGTGTCAAGGGTCTTAGAGGGACTTAAGACTCTTTCCGCCACCATACATGAACATTCTGGAATTGATAATCCCCTGGAGGAGTGGATGTCAGGGATATTTGGACACTGGAAGGGGTTGATAATGTCTTTGATGATTTCTATTGCAGTATTTGTAGCTACAATGGTAACCTGTGGATGTTGTTGTGTGCCATGCATTCGTTCTCTAATGGTGCGCCTCATCACCTCTGCAATTGAGCAGAAGGATCCAAAGATAACGATGCCACTGTTGCAAATTGACTATAACCAAGATGAGGACTCAGAGTGTGAATTCATGGATGCATAATATGATGCATGCATGTTTTTTAATGATTATTTCTTTTACAGGGGTACAATACTATTTTTACTTATTTCTACTTATTTTTAGAAGGACATTTTAGATTGTGAACTCTTTTATGAGAGTTCAAAAGGGGAATTGTAGAATATAAACTATCTATGTGTGTAACTGGAATGTGTGGAAATAGGGGGGTCAAGCTTAGGGAGTGAAGCATAGAAGGGGCCTAGGGGAGTGAAAACTTAGGGGAGTGAGAAGCATAGAGAGTGCAAGGTCATAAATTAGGAGAGGACAGGGAAGGCCAGAGACAGGGGAGGATGAGTTGCATGTTACAATCAGAAGTATTCCTTATTTGGACCTAAGGGACTGTTATGTTATGTTATACATGTGTGACATGATATATCTATATGTTGAACACACCCTAGAGACTGAATAAAACTAGCTGGAAGCAAGAGTTGAGCAGAGTTGGGCTCACAGATACTTGGCTGGAGTCTCCATCTCTCACTCTGCAGAGGCGAACATAAGTAGATTGTACTTGTGTTTATTTCACTCTTTGATACCTGTACCCAAATCAACGGGGAAGCAGAGACGGCTTCAACAATACGGATACACACGAGGATGTTTTTGTGAGTAATGACATGTCGTTTGATGAAGCAAAGAAAAATGAAATAATAAGCTGGAAACAAAACCAAGTGTTTGAAGAAATTGAGGACAAAGGACAAAAGTGTGTCTCCACTCGTAGGGTGTGCACTCTGAAAGAAACTGAAAATGGTATAATACCTAAAGCAAGACTTGTTGCACGAGGATTTGAGGAGCTACAAGTTTCTGACATACAAAAGGACTCTCCAACCTGTGCCTCAGAGTCACTGAGACTCCTAGTGGCAGTTATATGTCAAAAACCATGGGAACTTCACTCTATGGACATTAAATCTGCCTTTTTACAAGGAATGGAACTGTCCAGAGACATTTTTATCAAACCTCCTCCAGAGGCCAATAGCACAGGTGTGCTTTGGAAACTGAGAAAATGTGTGTATGTGTGTATGGTTTAGCTGATGCTTCACTGTATTGGTATAACAGGGTAATAAGCATCATGATTGAAGCAGGAGGCATTACGTCTAAGGTTGACCTTGCAGTTTTCTATTGGCTGGATGAGCTGAAAATGTAACTGGTGTACTTGCTTGTCATGTTGATGATTTTATATGGGATGGATCACACTTGTTTTCAGTGTCAGTCATACCTCACCTCAGGTCAAAGTTTAATGTCGGTCGTGAAGCACATAATAGCTTTTCCTATGTGGGGGTAGATCTTGTTACTGAAGGTAAGAAGGTACAAATACACCAAGAAACATACATTCAGCACTTGGAGTCCATACACCTCCCACCCTCGCGAGCAGCAGAGTCAGCTTCACCTCTCACTGAAAAGGAGACAGAACAGCTCAGATCTAAGATAGGCCAACTCCTGTGGGTGGCGAGACAGAGCAGGCCTGATGTCATGTTTGATGCTAGTAATTTAGCATCTCGTCTCAAACATGCTACAGTACAGACCATTAATGAAGCAAACAGAGTTGTGTGTAAGCTCAAGGCCAAGTCAGTTGAATTTAATTTTCAACATATTGGGGAAGACAGTAACTTAAAGATGGTTACATTTACTGATGCATCTTTTGGAAATCTTTCAGATGGGGGCACTCAAGGCGGGCACTTCATTGTATTAATGGGTGACAATGGGCGGTTCTCTCCCATTTCATGGCAGTCAAAGAGAATTAAGAGAATTGGCAGAAGCACTCTGGCAGGTGAAACACTTGCAATGTCTGAGGGGATTGATAATGCCATTTTTCTTTCCACTCTTTTCTGAACTCAGTACTGGTAGTACTGCATGTCCTCCACCTATAATCTGTGTGACTGATAATTTCTCTCTTGTTGATGCACTTAAGTCAACTAAGTCTGTTGCAGAGAAAAGGTTAAGGCTGGAAATCAGTTCAATTAAAGAGCTGATTCAAACTAAGAGAGTTCATCAAGTGTTGTGGTCTCAAACAAAAGACCAACTTGCAGACTGCTTAACAAAGAAGGGAGCATTCACAACCTCACTTCTTAAGGCTCTTTATGAAGGCCTTTGGAAAATTCAATAAATTCATTCACAAGATGTTTCACATTCTATCAGGTTGAAACTGTTCTAACAAAGATCTTTAACGGCTGTGTTTTCTCATGAGTCTTAAAAATGTATCTTTGTTTTTTTTCTTTTCTTTTTTTAGAAAAGGTGGGAGATTGCTAATTCTTTGTTTGGTTCGTATTACATGTTCATCTGCTAGGGGCACTGTGGGGAGTTGGGAGCCCATGTAGAATGTAAGTTACTGGAGGTAGCGGTGTCGGAGTTGTTCTGGAGGAATGCTCATGGCGGAATAAAGTTACGAAAGGATAAACAAGTTGTTTTCTTTGACTAACAGACGGAGTTTGTCACCACAGCAAATGGCAAGTTATGGAGAGGAAACTGCAGGAGTGCCGCTCTGCCTATTACTATAAAGTAGAACTCTGCTACAGTCAGTGTAGGCAGTTGATTCAACAGTAAGTCGTAATGTTTGAGTAATTCAAAAAAAATTAAGTTGCCGTACGAATGCAGAAAACCTAAACTGTCACAGTTATTTTCTCTACATTATTGAATGATAACATCACACCAGGCGGATGTGCTCCAGCAGGCAGAACAAGGACCGTTGGTGCAGGCAGTGAACTATGCCATAGAAAGTTGCCCTTTGGAGAGCCCGCGCTTATTGGTGTACTTTCTTTAAAGCTTACTGGTTTGGACAGATTTGAACAGCTGTCCACCATTTACAGACTTGTTCTTGTCTTTCCCACTCCAATGCCATTGCGGAGAGTTTTTTCTATAGTCGGCATTAACAAGACAAAGAGCAGGAACAGCTCGGTACTGGATGGCACCACATCATGGGTAAACTGGAGCCCAAATGTTTTAAATGGGAGGCCCCTACACCTGTGATTTAAAAAGCAAAATCTGCTACAAACACATAAAACACCATTAATAAACATGATTGAAAGACACACACACATACTTATGTTGTTTGAGGCACTTTCATTTTCTTTTCATTAAAGAAATAAGGGAATTAATTGAATTTGTCTTTGTTTATGCATTATTCAAAATGGTGATTGTGATGTCAGCGCTCCAAATCTCACTACCAGCTCAGATCTGAACTTGAGAGTCCTGTCTTTTAATGATACTTTTACAGTGCCTGTTCAGGCTGGAACCAAATTAAAGCTTAATAAATACCCTTATGATTATGTCTTTAATAATAAACACTTTGACGTAATTGTTAAAAGTAATTAAATCTTCCTGTATATTTGTTCTCAGCTTTATGTTAATACCGTTAAATGTTTCCTCCACGTCATACTGTGAGAATCTCACGCCTGCCCAACAACTGTAACATTTTCATGGTCCATGTTATCCATTCTGTTGACTCAATGTTGCAGTAAGAGTGAACTTGCACATGGTAACAACAGGAAATTTAACTGGACCCTTGTCCTTGATCAGCAGCTATGGAACCATTTTAGAGGAAAAGCCTTCTTAGCTGGCCGATTTATTATCAGTGGATCAGAGGTGCCCTAAAGTGAAATTTCAAAGTCTAGTTTAAGCAGTCTGTGTCTTACTGGGACAGCTCTCCAGGTCACATGTGCGTGATTCAGTTGCTGTGCACGCATGGCCGCAGGATCGGGTTCGTTTCTGAGATCCAGATCCACAAGTGACGCTGCACGGAGCCCAGTCACCCCACTCTTCATACTCTGAAAAAACACAGGCATAAAAGATGTGAACTATGAAGAAAATGTGAACTATGGGGTAATCTGTTGAGGGTGGCCTTTGAAGTTAACCTTGTAAATTCCTAAATCAGCTGGTGTACACGTTTTGTGCAATTAAGGAGTGCTACAAAAGAGCCGGTACTGACAGCGTGGGACCAATGAAACAGACTCCACAGAACTTTCAGGAGGAGGCGGGTATGGGAGGATTTCAAAAAGCTGTGAGGGGCAGGGGGTTCAGGGCTGAGAGAGGTTCTTTCTGCAGTCATAGGGAGGATGGCTGCAAATGAGCAAAACAAACCATCTGCAGAGGTTTCAGTCTGAGTTTCACTCAGGTTTAATGCAGCTGCAGCGTGGAGTCTTGGTGAAGCTTGGAGATGAAATGAATAGAGGTAAAGGGGAAGTTTGTAGGGCGTGTTGCTATATTTGTCCTATTTATTTAACAGCAGTAAGGAAGCAGTACTCCACTATAAATCACAGCTGGAATAAATCTACAGGTAAAGGAGGACGGGGTCGTTTCTGGATGTTTTTACAACATTCTGAGACAATCAGACGTGTCTACACAACTTCATCACTTTTCTGTGTTTGAGTCATGGGCCAGGTAAAGCATGTCTGCAATTCTGTTTTGCATACCTTCATGAAGAATAATGTCTGAGATGTCTTACCAAAGTTGTCCTTTGTCTCCCAATCTTTCTTCCAGCTTCTCCCCGAGTCTGCACCCACTCCATTCAGGACAGGATCCCCTGGATTGTAGCTGTAGTCCTCAGACTGTTCTTCAGAACTGGTTCCTCCCAGCCTGTTCTCTGGCTGTTCTGGGTATACCAAGAACAGAGGCCAGAACAGCTTACGGTGGCTGTTGATCCACTCAGATGATGAACCGGACCAATTGTTCCGCTGGTCCTCCCTGGCAAGGTCCATCTCTACCTCTGTGTCTGTCTGGGAGTCCTCCACCACTTCGATGGTCACCTGGAAGAAGCAAAGAATCCTTGATGCCATGAAGCTTCAGCATCTCACTTGTTTTCTACCCAACATTCAAGGTTTCCTGTTGGATCTTTAAACACAGAAGCAGTTTTAAGGGCAGAACATAGTCAGGTGAATTTGACTCTGTGGACATCCGCCGGACATGCTCAATTTTTACAACCGTGTACGAGTAGTCACACAATACACAGCCTGGCAGGAAAAAGTCTTTCCGAACGGTTTTCTATGTGACACGCTGCTCTGAGCAACCCGTCCTCCTGCAGGCAGACACTAAACATCCCTGCTGACAATCAAACAAACCAGCAGCCCATCTCAGACAGTTTCAGCACAAGCTGCACTTAATGTAAACAGGGTTCTCACCAGGTGCTAAAGACAATGTTCTATGTCTAATGTTGACATTTACATGGAAAATGCACATTATATATGGCTAATAATGACCATAATAACTATCAATATGTGTCAATGTTAGGCTGAACTCATAGAAGTGGTTTGCAAAAATAGCACGGCTAGCTTAAAAGTAAAATCAAAGGTTCAACAGTGAGTTGAAGCCAATGTGAAGGCCTACCAGCTGGTGGTTATTTCCAGTTATTGGAAGGCTTGTTTCCATGCACGATCGATGCCAGACCTCCGTTGCTTCTGCTTGTTAAGCCCTCCAACAGCAGAAATGACGTCCTTGTCTATGACTGACCCAGTGCTAGTAGTGGCTGCAGGCCCGCCGTTGGTGGAATGATGTCAACCTTATTTGTGCTTAGCAGATATCGGGAAGAACGTCGTGATCCGACGCCGTTTATACCCACCCTTTAAAGCTGACATGATTTTATAAGCATTACCGTTAGCCGTCCCACAGGGTCAAAGGGTGAACGGAAGCGGGAACAGACTCAGCGCATGCGCTGTAGCGGACATAAAAACCACACAGAGGGAGCCCCAGTGTTGCCAGGTGTACGATAATTATCGTATTTGTACGATAATTTTGCTCTCTGTACGATCAATACTCCTAAAAAAGGCCAAATGTACAATAATTTGACCATTTCATGAATGTGTGGTTGTAATCAGTCGTCAGCAGCCTTTCGCCAAAGTCTCTCAGTCTTTTTGTGAACCTTGAAGGCATCTGTGTCCGGATTCGGAAACAAATGCTGGAAATTCCAGCCAATTGTGCTTTTCTAAATGTGACCTACGTGTGACGTGATGCGTTGGCCTCAGAACAACGGCCATGATTGACTGAATAGTCCACTGCGCCTGCCCATGATTGAGGAAAAGAAAAAAAGAAAAGAAGAAGAAGCAGAGCCTGGCGACACTGTGGGGCTGCCGCTGTTGATAAATCAATTTTGTACTGATGCCACAAAGCTGCGAGTTCCTGTTAGACGCTATTCAACACATCAACAGACTTGTTGTTTTGGTTATGACGAGTGTACGATAATTTCCCTCAAAATACGATAATTTTATGTCTCTAGTACAATAATCCTACATTTCTCACCTGGTAACACTGGGGAGCCCAGATGTCAGTCAAAGGGTCGATACGCTCGACCTAATTTCAGCGTAGCGGGGACAGCTTTCAATGTATTTAGGCCCGAGCAGGAAAACTGCAAGGGCCTATTGTAATCGTAGGAATATTATTCCGTTGCCTCTTTGCGGGGCAATATGGGACATACCCCAAAAGTCACCAAACTTGACCCAAAATTGTCCCCCAACGAAAATTCTTGATCCATAATGTCGTCATCAGTGGGCGTGGCCAAACCACTTAGCCACGCCCCCAAACGTGAGATAGGCCGAACCGTAAGTCGTAGAGATCTGAAATTTGGCACAATGCTAGAACTCCTCAAACCAAGAAAAAAAGTCTCCTGGGGGTATGCCCTAAAATGCACATTTTAGGGCATACCCTAAAATGACCCATTTTGGGTCAAAGGCCGATTTTTACCCGTTTTTCATTTTACTCACCTCGAACTTTAATGAACTCCTCCTAGGGATTTTGAGCTATTGGGTTCATATTTGGTCAACATGCAGATAAGGCATGGGGGATTAAAAGTTATCAAAATCCTGAGTTTTCGGCCATGTTTAGGGGCGTGGCCGGGGCACGAAGTTGCCGTTCGCGCTGAAAGTGAAAAATTGCAATAACTTCCCCAAACAAACGCCAAACCACACCAAAGTTGGCATGAAGGAGGACCTTTGGGTTCCCAATGATCCTATGGGGTCATATGCTGACATCATCAAAGCCACGCCCCCTCAGAACAGGAAGTCACTTTTTTCACTTGTAAAGGTGCCTCTCCGACCCTCTTGACCCAATCAACTTCAAACTGTGTCAGAAGACAGATAACTAGTGGGTCTAACTTCGTTTGAGGCACAGTGACTTTTCATAAAAGGGCGTGGCTGTGGTGGCGCGGCGAAGTTGGAGGTCACGCCATGGCCATACGTTTGGCTCTAATTTCCACATAGATCATCTGATCTGCACCAAATTCAATGTGATTGAACCTTGTCCGGTCCCCAACAGAGATCTGATGACATATTCGGTGGGCGTGGCCTAATTCGTCCACAGCGCCCCCTAGACAATTTCAAAAAAACAGCCCCAAGCCATGCTTTGACTGAGGATTGTGAAATTTGGTACACATATGTATCTTCTCAGGACCTACAAAAAACTCTCTTGGAGCATTGGTCCAAACGCCACAGGAAGTCGGCCATTTTGGATTGAAGTTGCCATTTTGACCCTGTTTTGGGCATTTCTATCCCGCATATCTGAGCGAACCCCTCCTACAGCTTTTCACTTAGACACTTGAAAATCACTCAGTATACTCTTAAGGCATTGGGAATCAAAAGGTATCAAAAGCTTTTTGATACATGAAAGCGTGTGGGCGTGGCCACGCCTCAAAATATGACTTCTCGCCATAAAAGACGAAATTGACATAGCTCCTACAAGGAAAGTCACAGACAAATGAAACCTTCTGGGATTGATCTGCCTCTAGGCCTGAACAATATTCACTGGTCAGATGCTGACATCATCGAAGCCCCGCCCCCTGAGAACAGGAAGTATCCCGTTTTCCTTTAGACAGTCAATGTTTGATGTTCTTCACTTTATCAATGTGAAATTGTCCCAAGTAACAGATAACATGATGGTCTTAGACAGTCGCCAGTACTGACTGCTTTTGCTGGAGAGTGTGACCATGAGGGAGTGGCAAATTCTGGGTTAGGGTTGGCTCTAAATTACACATGCATGGTCTGATTCACTCCAAACTGAATATGCTTGATCTTTGTCAGCCCCCAAACAGCTCTATTGGATTACATTGAAAGTTGGATCAACAGCGCCCCCTAGGACACTTCAAGGGCTTTATCTCCCTCATACATCATCGGATCCACTTGAAATGTAGTATACATGATCAAGAGTTAATGATGGACATTTTGACACAGTCCTGCGGTCGCTCAACAGCCCGAGTTGCGCTGAGGGGTGCGAGGGCCTTCAAAGCTGCTTGCAGGTTTCTAGTTATTATTATTCCGGGGACTTTTGCCGGGGCAATATGGGGACTTTGCCATGCCCCAAAACTCACCAAACTTCACCCAAAATTGTCCCCCGCGTAAAATTTTTGTTCCTTAATGTTGTTGTCAGTGGGCGTGCCCAAACCACTTAGCCACGCCCCCAAACGTGAGATAGGCCAAACCGTAAGTCATAGAGATCTGAAATTTGGCACAATGCTAGACCTCCTCAAACCAACAAAAAAAAGTCACTCAGTATACTCTTAAGGGATTGGGGATCAAAACTTATCAAAACCTTTTGGATACATGAAAGCGTGTGGGCGTGGCCATGCCTCAAATTATGACAACTCGCCATAAAAGACTAAATTGACATAGCTCCTACAAGGAAAGTCACAGACACATGAAACCTTCTAGGATTGATCTGCCTCTAGACCTGAACAATATTCACTGATGAGATGCTGACATCATCGAAGCCCCGCCCCCTGAGAACATGTTAAACTGTCCCAAGTAACACATAACATGATGGTCTTAGACAGTCGCCAGTACTGACTGCTTTAGCTGGAGAGTGTGGCTATATGGCGTGGCGTATTATGATGTCACGCCAAGGCCATACGTTTGGCTCTAAATTACACATGCATGGTCCGATTCACTCCAAAATAAATATAGTTCATCTTTGTCAACCCCCAAACACCTCTATTGGATTACATTGGAATTTGGATCAACAGCGCCCCCTAGGACATTTCAAGGGCTATATCTCCCTCATACATCATCGGATCCACTTGAAATGTAGTATACATGATCATGACTTAATGATGGACATGTTGACACAGTTAATTGATGATGTCGTTTTAGCCCCACCCACAAACAAGTGAGTGCAGCTTCCATCTGGAAGGTCTGATTTACTCCAAATTTTGAATGCTTTTTGACAGACTGAAACTCTGCATGACCGAAGATCATATGACATGTTGCTCAAAGTGCCACCTACTGGCGATGTGTTGAAGTGACGCCGTGTCATCGTATGTGGCATGTAGGAGGCAATGCCAGGTTCCCGCGGTCGCTGCGCTGAGGTGCGAGGGCCTTCAACGCTGCTTGCAGCTTTAATTCTCATTGTTTTTCCAATGACCGTGGAGATATTGCACTGGGCATGGATTTGATGGGCACCAGACCTCAACTGGATTTTTTCAAACATTGCACTTAGCAGCTCTGCCCTCTGTGAATAGATCTTTGGGGTCACGCCATCTGTAGCAATGGCTTTTACCAGCAGCAAGATGGGGTTGTCACTGTTGTTCCTGACAACATTTTGAAATGCTGAGCTGTCACAGAAAGCACAGCATCAAATGCACATGTGTTCAGAACAGAGATTGTCGATTTCCCAACTCTAATCGGTTGATGCAGGTTTCCATTTTTTAATAGTCCCACTTTCACTCTTTTTGCCCCAAAAGATGGATCTGCATGGCGCCATTCAGTGCAGGAAGTGAGATAAGAAGTCCTCTTCCTTTTTTTGGGGTGGAAGAATTAGTCCCCTCCAGTTTTCAACCAAGTCTTCATCTGTTGGAGGAATGTTTGTGGTTTCATCGGATTCTACAGAATGGTGAGAATTCATTCTTCTCTTGGCTTCAGCACTGTGGGTAGTCATGGATGCAGAGTTTGTTTCGGAAACTTTTTCTAATCCAGATGTTTCCTCATAATTTTTTGCTTTTGCAGAACAAATCCGCATATTTCCTTCAATAAAGGAAAGATGACGAGAAATAAAGCGATCAACTCGAATGGGTAAGTTCTTGTGTTTAAAAAGGCCATGCTTTACATATTTTAATTCTTCTTCAACAGTGGCTGAGCTTGCTGTGAGGTTGGTGCTTTTGAAGAGGGGGACCATTACTCCTGTCCAAAGTGGTAAGTAACTTGCTAGTCTTATTATGTGTGGAACAATATCATGGAGGAAATGGATGTTATCCCTATCCCCATTGGCTGCAGCGAGTGACCTGCTCTCCTCGCATATGTTTGATACCCAGCCGCATAGGTCAGTCTGGATCTCGTCAAAAGGATCCACTTGATGCATTTCATTTGGATCTTCAGCTGGAATGATGATGGAGTCTTTTGTGATCTGGGTTTTTAGATATTTTTTGCACATCTCTGATTCGAGAGGGACTCCAGAACTATCATCACCCTCTGCCTCACTGAGGGCCACAACAGTGATGGCATGTATTAGCTGTTTTGCATGGTCCAAGCACTGTGATTGAAGAAGCTTTGCTATTGCCCTGACAAAGAAATCTTTGACACAGTGTGACTTGTTTTTCAGGCAGTCCCACTGACAGATTATCTTTATGCAGTGTGCCACATCAACCCTGATAAAACAAGGAGGAAGTTTTGCAGACTGGTTCCCAAGTAGCACATGGAAGCATTCGTTAATGTATGTCTTCAGATCGGGGTAAAGAGTGAAGGCCTTCACCAGAGCACCAAGAATAGCCAGAGAAAAGTCACTCATGGCTTCTTTTGGTATAGCAGCACCAGTAAGAAGCCATTCTGTCAGCCATGTTGCATTAATGTCGTGTCTCTCTGACAGCATTTGCACAACTGGGACTGAGCAGTTGTTCCCTGTCAGAACACCTTGATATAAGATGTGTCTAGATGTACCATTTAGTCTCACCAGTCTTGTCACAACTGAGCCAGTTGCGTCAAAGCAAACTACTGAGGGACATTTTTTGGACAATGCCTACCGTTCAAACACAGCTACATGTGTCAAACACATGTAGCTGTGTTTGACTCCAATAGTGGCAGAACAACTTGTCTAGACCAATGTCTCTTATACTACCAATGTGAGGTGTGCTATATTTTAATAACTGCAAAGACAAAATGGGATCTTTGTCACCTAATTCCAAATCTCTTCTCTCATGCTTAGCTTTTCATAGGGTGGCCAAATTTGGAAGGTGACTTGGCTCAGCATCTCCAATATCTATCAAATCTGATGCCTTCGCTGACCTTCATACAGCTGGCTCCATCCTGCCCTCACACAGCTCTTTTCAAATCTGTGCACGAAGGTTTCCAGACATGAACCTCTTGGATTGCCCAGTGTGCAGGGAGATATCAGTGTCTTCGATGGAACACTGAAGCAGCATTGGGCTGTTTACCGTTGGCTCTCCAACACAAGTCATTTTAATATGGCCTTGACACTCTTTACAGAAGCCTTTGATATCTATATATTTGTTTGTGACAGTTGGATAAATATTTGCTCTCTGGAACACAAATGTACATGTGCTTTTGATCTTTTTTCAAATCAGATGGTTAATTACATGACTCCAAGTGCCAGGCTTCAAAATCATATATTCCCTTTTGCCAGATGATGAAAACTTGTCATTATATTCCACTTTCTCAGGTACAAATTTGATCCATTCCTCAAAAGGAACTTCCAAGCTGAAAACCTGAGCAGTCGTCTTGTCCAGGAGAAATGGAGCCAGAGTCAAACTCTGTGTCCACACTGCTCTCACGATCACTTTCCTGCTCACTGATCTCCAAACATGACCAGATGTTGTGTCTGTTAGACTTTACAAAAGTGTACAGGGCTTTTGGAGACATCTTGTTTTCCAGCTGCTGCCTTAATTCTGTCCAAATAGTGGCAGCTGGAGTGGCTATTTTCCCATTTAGAAGGATAGCCTCTTTTGAACTGCAGAGAACTGCAATAAGGGAATCCCTGTCTATTGATGGCTGTCGAGGCATCTAGTTAAAGAATGAAAAGGCTTTGATTAGCATTAATAAAAATATTATTCTGGCCTATATAATCTCCCAGAAACCACAAAACATTGATATTTCAGCATTCTATCACAACTCAAAAACTCAGTTTAAATTGTTCTCTCAAATCTGTATGCCATTTATGTTGTGTTGTAATTATAGTATGTTTTTATTTTATTTTAAATGTTGAATTTTTTACTACTACTTGTCTTGTGAATTTTCAATTAAAGTATCTGTTCAACGTTAAAAATGTGTCTTAGTTCTGTGGAGTCTACTGATATGCCTAAACATCGATGACTGAAAATGAATGGAATAGCTGCAAGATGAAGCCTTGCAGAATCTTTGTTTCAACATTTTTTTAAAAGTCTGGACTTAAAATGTAATTGAATTGTGGGTTTACAGAAATATATATATGCAAGGCAATGTCAGAAATTAGAAATTAATGCTTGATGCATTTTTTAATTTTATTTAAACAAAAAGTAAATTGCTTTATGAACTTTGAGCCAATGACCTACTTGCACTTCCGCTTTTGTCCAGCGTACACGAGCTGAATTAGATTATTAAAAGCACCTTTAAAAAATACTGTTAGAACAGTTAATGAAATTATAAACGTTACATCATAGTGGTCGCAGACCATGTCAGGTTTAGGGCAAGGAATGTGAGGCTGCAGCTGGTGGTTTTGCCCCATTTGTGAGAGGATAATATTGAATTACTGTGTAGAAAGCTAAATGTATTGGTGACTTAGTAGACATTTAAAGCAAATTTCTTTGAGACCAAAAAAGTTTCATAATCTTTATTAAGGAGTAAAGTGTAAAACAATATAACAAGGCATACATTTTACAACATCGGTAAAAACACAATTTAACTTGCTTGATTTAAGAAAAACACGAAATTAATAACTGCTTGCTTTGTGGTGATGATGTTCAGCGCAGACCATAGACGTCATCGATTTAAGTCGTCAGTGATAGCCTGAAAGAAAATTATATAGCTTGTACATAAAAGGGGCACAAACAGCATTAAAAAGGTAGACCACTCCGGTTCAATTTGGAGCAAAATGGGGGGATGGTGACGTCATCGGCCGAAATTAAACCTTATAATATCTCAGAAACTAAAACAGCACAAATGAAGCACCATTCTGTCTATTTACCGGAATTATTCAAGTGGGTGGGTGTCAGCTTCACGCAGCTTTTCCCCAGCGTCTCCTTGCCACTCACGTGGCAAAAAAGGCGCGTGCTTGTTTAGCGCTCAGAACCGTCGCGCTGTGCTCGTGCCACAGGGGAACTACGGTAACCCTGAAAGCTCAAATGTCGTGTTTCGGAGAAGTCGATCTATATTTGTTGAGCTAGTGTGTTATTATTAGATAAACTAATATATCATCATTTTACAGAGAGAGAGAGAGATGTAAATATAACGACTCATATTTATATACACACACACGTGTATACATATATCTATATATATATACTGGTCCTTCTCAAAATATTAGCATATTGTGATAAAGTTCATTATTTTCCATAATGTCATGATGAAAATTTAACATTCATATATTTTAGATTCATTGCACACTAACTGAAATATTTCAGGTCTTTTATTGTCTTAATACAGATGATTTTGGCATACAGCTCATGAAAACCCAAAATTCCTATCTCACAAAATTAGCATATCATTAATAGGGTCTCTAAACAAGCTATGAAACTAATCATCTGAATCAACGAGTTAACTCTAAACACCTGCAAAAGATTCCTGGGGCCTTTAAAACTCCCAGCCTGGTTCATCACTCAAAACCCCAATCACGGGTAAGACTGCCGACCTGACTGCTGTCCAGAAGGCCACTATTGACACCCTCAAGCAAGAGGGTAAGACACAGAAAGAAATTTCTGTACGAATAGGCTGTTCCCAGAGTGCTGTATCAAGGCACCTCAGTGGGAAGTCTGTGGGAAGGAAAAAGTGTGGCAGAAAACGGTGCACAACGAGAAGAGGTGACCGGACACTGAGGAAGATTGTGGAGAAGGGCCGATTCCAAACCTTGGGGGACCTGCGGAAGCAGTGGACTGAGTCTGGAGTAGAAACATCCAGAGCCACTGTGCACAGGTGTGTGCAGGAAATGGGCTACAGGTGCCGCATTCCCCAGACATGGGCTACAGAGAAGCAGCACTGGACTGTTGCTCAGTGGTCCAAAGTACTTTTTTCGGATGAAAGCAAATTCTGCATGTCATTCAGAAATCAAGGTGCCAGAGTCTGGAGGAAGACTGGGGAGAAGGAAATGCCAAAATGCCAGAGGTCCAGTGTCAAGTACCCACAGTCAGTGATGGTCTGGTTGCCGTGTCAGCTGCTGGTGTTGGTCCACTGTGTTTTATCAAGGGCAGGGTCAATGCAGCTAGCTATCAGGAGATTTTGGAGCACTTCATGCTTCCATCTGCTGAAAAGCTTTATGGAGATGAAGATTTAATTTTTCAGCACGACCTGGCACCTGCTCACAGTGCCAAAACCACTGGTAAATGGTTTACTGACCATGGTATCACTGTGCTCAATTGGCCTGCCAACTCTCCTGACCTGAACCCCATAGAGAATCTGTGGGATATTGTGAAGAGAACGTTGAGAGACTCAAGACCCAACACTCTGGATGAGCTAAAGGCCGCTATCGAAGCATCCTGGGCCTCCATAAGACCTCAGCAGTGCCACAGGCTGATTGCCTCCATGCCACGCCGCATTGAAACAGTAATTTCTGCCAAAGGATTCCCGACCAAGTATTGAGTGCATAACTGTACATGATTATTTGAAGGTTGACATTTTTTGTATTAAAAACACTTTTCTTTTATTGGTCGGATGAAATATGCTAATTTTGTGAGATGGGAATTTTGGGTTTTCATGAGCTGTATGCCAAAATCATCCGTATTAAGACAATAAAAGACCTGAAATATTTCAGTTAGTGTGCGATGAATCTAAAATATATGAATGTTAAATTTTCATCATGACATTATGGAAAATAATGAACTTTATCACAATATGCTAATATTTTGAGAAGGACCTGTATATATATATATAGAGAGAGAGAGAGAGAGATAGACTACACATATCTATACTGTTGTGATCCTATATGGTCCAATAAATGTACTATAAACCCCGTCAGATTCAAACTGTATTATACAGGGGAAGCGGTATCTGATGGAGTTTATGGTACATTTATAGGATCATATAGGATCACAACAGTATAGATATCTGTAGTCTCTCTCTCTATAAATATATATATATATATATATATATTTATACACGTGTGTGTGTTTATATAAATATGTGTCGTTATATTTACATCTATCTGTCTGTCTGTCTGTCTGTCTGTCTGTCTGTCTGTCTGTCTGTCTATCTATCTATCTATCTATCTATTTATCTATCTGTAAAATGATGATATATTAGTTTATCTAATAACAACACACTAGCTCAACAAATGTAGATCGACTTCTCCGAAACACGATGTTTGAGCTTTCGGGGTTACCATAGTTCCCCTGAGCGCTAAACAAGCACGCGCCTTTTTTGCCGCGTGAGTGGCAAGGAGACGCTGGGGAAACCGTATGTGATGGTGAAACGCGAATCAACGTAACACCGGAACCGTACTCTTGTTTAAATTAGGTCCGACTAAATGGAAGAATTACATCACAACACTGGAAAAGGATTTTCTAAACTGGACCTACAGTCAAAGCAGGAGGTTTCAGAGAGGAAGACCAACTCTGGAGCTAAAAGATCTGCTTTAAATTAGACTGGTCCAACAGAACAACTGGCTTCTGTGTTTGTTAGGAAATCTGTGACTGGTGCGATAGATTAACTGGTTGAAATCTATGGGCACCGCAGATGTTTCTAAAGCGTAGGTTGCTGTGTTGATGCCTGATGAAAATATTGCCAACGTAACGCAAAAAGTAAATCAGACATCATATCTGACAAGTACATTTCTGTTTTTGCAGGCTACAACGACGTGGCAAAGAACTAATATCCACAGAAAAGCATTCAGGGAAAATAATTGTGCACAAAGAACATCGGACTGACTTGTGACACATCTCCCTCATATGTAAGCATACAAGAATCAAACTGCTGCCATGCATCTATAAGCAGTGATGGTAACAGACATTCTCTTCATTTAGTGACAAACGTACTTGTGAATAAAAAAATAAATTTGTTTCACAATGGTGGCTTTCCTCTTGCTGACCATATGCTGTAAAGTGAAACAGACATCTTTGAGCAACAAGTCCTCCCATTATGTAAATTCTTGAATGCAAATATAACGTCATGTATTATTCAAGACGTACCGCTTATATTTGCCCACAAGTGCAAATATGACAACCATGGCACTAATTCAGACACTGAGTTCTGCATGACCCCCTGCAGGGACAACCCAGACAGCTACACATCATGCAATGATTAGGATGTGGTTGGGTTGGCGAAAGATGGCGGAGAGAGCGGATGCGCAGTAATGAGCTATGGGTAGCAAGCTCCTTAAATAAATAATTAAATATCTATGAAGTCCAGACCAGATACAAAAGGGAGTATCATCATAAACCAATAATAATAATAACTTAAAGCGTCCAGTGATAACGGGCTAGATATCTACAGGCAAAAGAAAAACAACGACGACAATGGCCAACAACAAAGCTAACAGCAAAGCTAACAAGGCTCTGCTAACTCACGACTACTGTATGGACACCGATGCCAAAGGGACTAAAAATGCCCTAACATCACTGTGCAAATACCCAGTCCCACACAAGAAGACAAAGGGAGACGAGGAGGTTAGTTCAAATGCATCCAATGATAAGATTTTAGAAGCAGTTGAAAATCTACAAAAAATGATGCAGAACTTTGGAGAAGAAATGAAACAGAACACGCTCTCCATTGCAAATTTTGCTAAAGCGGTGGAGTTTAATAGTGCTGAAATTCAAGATTGCAAAAATACAAACGAAAAGCTGGAAAAGGAGATTGCACAACTTAAAACCACAAACACCAAGCTAACTAAGAAATTCCAAGATTTTGAAAGAAAAGCGGCAGACTCAGAGCGCTATAAAAGAAGATGGAATCTGCATTAACGGCTTAAAAATTTAGAGAGACCAATTAACCTAACAGGCATGTCTTTGGACAATTTAATTCAATTCAGTTTTATTTATATAGCGCCAATTCACAACACATGTCGTCTCAAGGTTCTTCACAACAGTCAGGTTCATTCATTCCAATTAATCGTAACCATTGAACAGTTCACTCAGATTCAGTTATTTATTCAAATTGTATAAAAAGTTTTTCTATCTAAGGAAACCCAGCAGATTGCATCCAGTCAGTGACTTGCAGCATTCACTCCTCCTGGATGAGCATGTAGAGACAGTGGAGAGTCACTGGCGTTGACTTTGCAGCAATCCCTCATACTGAGCATGCATGTAGCGACAGTGGAGAGGAAAAACTCCCTTTTAACAGGAAGAAACCTCCAGCAGAACCAGAACCAGGCTCAGTGTGAGCGGCCATCTGCCACGACCGACTGGGGGTTTGAGAGAACAGAGCAGAGACACAAAAAGAACACAGAAGCACTGATCCAGGAGTACTTTCTATGGGAAGGAAAAGTAAATGTTAATGCAAGGGGCCTAAGAGATTTGACTAAAAGGAAAAGTTTTTTTTTTATTTTGTAAAGGGAAAAATGCAAATATAATATTCTTACAGGAAACTCAATCAAAACATGAAGATAGCATCTTTTGGTCTGAACAATGGGGAGATGAAGCTTATTTTTGTCATGGTTCTTCAAGATCAGCAGGGGTCGCTGTTCTTCTAAAAAACTTCCAAGGTCAGATAATTTCAAGTAAAATTGATGAAAATGGTCACTGGTTATTCCTTACTGTCTGTTTGAATAACGTAATACTTATTTGTTAAATATATATGGTTATAATAATCTAAACCAGAACAAATTATTGCTAGAAGAAATAACCCTAAATTTAGATCACCTAAAATCATTTTACTCAACCAACAATGTTGTAATTGGTGGGGATCTCAACCTCGTTCAAGATGAATTTTATGATAAACGGCCTTCTAAACATAACTCAAGTTACCCAAACAAAATATTTAAAAATTTTTGCAATTAACAAAATCTAGTTGACGTGTGGCGCCACCTTAATCCCAACTATATAAAATTCTCATAGTTTGGTTCAAATAGCAAATCAAGACTTGATTACTGGCTTATATCAAGTGAATTATTGACCAATGAAATCAACTCAGATATCTCTGCTGCACCGTTAACTGACCATAGCCTTATTTCCTTACATTTGAAACCTCCAAACTGGAAATCAAACGCAGGAAAATATTGGAAATTTAATCACAGTCTTCTTAAAATAACTCCTACTGCCAAAAAATCAAAAATTTAATTCAAAATATTAAGGACTCTGAAGAACTAAATAGTCCTGTTCACAAATGGGAATTCCTAAAATACAAGATTAGACAATTTTCTATTTCATTCAGTAAACAAATTAAAAAAGAACTCCAAAAAAAAAAGAACTAGACACAACAACTAAATATTTATTGCAATAAACCCAATCCCTCAATTGAAGACAAACAAAAAATACGAATCTTCCACCCTACCCTAGATGAAATGTATATTCATAGAGCCAAAGGGGCATTTATTAGATCAAGAGCGAAATGAATCGAGGAAGGAGAAAAAAACACGGCCTACTTTTGTAATCTGGAAAAAAGAAGAAAACAACAAAACTCTATCAAATCCTTAATGATAAATAATGTGGAAACCAACAATGAAAGATTAATTTCAACAGAGATTTTTAAATTCTATAACAACTTGTATACCTCCAACTTCTCAGAACCAAAATCTTACACTTTTTTTAAACAAATTGAATAATTTATCCCTAAAATTGAGGATAATTACAAAAAAACTTGTGACAACAATATTACAATAGAAGAACTTGATAAGGCTATAAATCGCTTATCATTAAACAAAGCACCGGGTCCGGATGAACTTACAGGAAACTTTTATAAACACTTTTGGGAAGACATAAAAATACAGGTCCTTCTCAAAATATTAGCATATTGTGATAAAGTTCATTATTTTCCATAATGTAATGATGAAAATTTAACATTCATATATTTTAGATTCATTGCACACTAACTGAAATATTTCAGGTCTTTTATTGTCTTAATACGGATGATTTTGACATACAGCTCATGAAAACCCAAAATTCCTATCTCACAAAATTAGCATATCATTAAAAGGGTCTCTAAACGAGCTATGAACCTCATCATCTGAATCAACGAGTTAACTCTAAACACCTGCAAACGATTCCTGAGGCCTTTAAAACTCCCAGCCTGGTTCATCACTCAAAACCCCAATCATGGGTAAGACTGCCGACCTGACTGCTGTCCAGAAGGCCACTATTGACACCCTCAAGCAAGAGGGTAAGACACAGAAATAAATTTCTGAACGAATAGGCTGTTCCCAGAGTGCTGTATCAAGGCACCTCAGTGGGAAGTCTGTGGGAAGGAAAAAGTGTGGCAGAAAACGCTGCACAACGAGAAGAGGTGACCGGACCCTGAGAAAGATTGTGGAGAAGGGCCGATTCCAGACCTTGGGGGACCTGCGGAAGCAGTGGACTGAGTCTGGAGTAGAAACATCCAGAGCCACCGTGCACAGGCGTGTGCAGGAAATGGGCTACAGGTGCCGCATTCCCCAGGTCAAGCCACTTTTGAACCAGAAACAGCGGCAGAAGCGCCTGACCTGGGCTACAGAGAAGCAGCACTGGACTGTTGCTCAGTGGTCCAAAGTACTCTTTTCGGGTGAAAGCAAATTCTGCATGTCATTCGGAAATCAAGGTGCCAGAGTCTGGAGGAAGACTGGGGAGAAGGAAATGCCAAAATGCCAGAAGTCCAGTGTCAAGTACCCACAGTCAGTGATGGTCTGGGGTGCCGTGTCAGCTGCTGGTGTTGGCCCACTGTGTTTTATCAAGGGCAGGGTCAATGCAGCTAGCTATCAGGAGATTTTGGAGCACTTCATGCTTCCATCTGCTGAAAAGCTTTATGGAGATGAAGATTTAATTTTTCAGCACGACCTGGCACCTGCTCACAGTGCCAAAACCACTGGTAAATAGTTTACTGACCATGGTATCACTGTGCTCAATTGGCCTGCCAACTCTCTTGACCTGAACCCCATAGAGAATCTGTGGGATATTGTGAAGAGAACGTTGAGAGACTCAAGACCCAACACTCTGGATGAGCTAAAGGCCGCTATCGAAGCATCCTGGGCCTCCATAAAACCTCAGCAGTGCCACAGGCTGATGGCCTCCATGCCATGCTGCATTGAAGCAGTCATTTCTGCCAAAGGATTCCCGACCAAGTATTGAGTGCATAACTGTACATGATTATTTGAAGGTTGACATTTTTTGTATTAAAAACACTTTTCTTTTATTGGTCGGATGAAATATGCTAATTTTGTGAGATAGGAATTTTGGGTTTTCATAAGCTGTATGCCAAAATCATCCGTATTAAGACAATAAAAGACCTGAAATATTTCAGTTAGTGTGCAATGAATCTAAAATATATGAATGTTAAATTTTCATCATGACATTATGGAAAATAATAAACTTTATCACAATATGCTAATATTTTGAGAAGGACCTGTATTACTGCACCAAGTTTTTACAGAAATCTTAAAAAATCATACTATACCTACTACAATAAATCAAGGAATTATTATATGTATCCCCAAATCAGACAAGGACCCTAGAATTATTGAGAATAGAAGAGCTATTACACTCAGAAATTCAGATTATAAATTACTAACATACATTTTTACCATGCGTCTCCAAACCGGAATCTCAGACATTATTGCAGAATCACCGTCTGGCTTCTTAAAAGGAAGGTCAATCCATAACAATATTAGACTGGTGAAGGACCTGATTGAATATAGGGACATGATAAAAGATGATGGCTTTATTCTTTTCCTTGACTTTTATAAAGCCTTTAACTCGGTGGAACACCAATTCTTATTCTCAGTTCTTGAACATTTAAGTTTTGGAGCCAATTTTATTAACTTAATTAGAGGTCTTTATCAAAACATTAATAGTTGTGTAATACTACCTAGGTGCACTACAGCTAGATTTAATATTAATGTTGGAATTCCTCAAGGGTGTCCCATTTCCCCATGTCTCTTTAATTTAGTTGGAGAAATGTCAGCAATCTATCTTAAAAACTGTGCAGACATTGAGAAATTAAACATTTTCGGTACTGAATTAATCATTAGCCAGTTAGCAGATGACACCACCGTTTTCTTAAAAAATAACAAGCAAGTCCCAATTGTAATTGATAAAATTAAACTTTTTTCAGAGGCTTCAGGACTAATGCTAAATCTTAAAAAATGTGAGCTTATAGCCATTCATGACACTCCCCTAAAAGTAACATCTAGCATCCCAATTAAGTCTGAAATTAAATACTTGGGAACTGTTATAACTAAAAACCAAGAATCAACCTTAACTATTGAAAACAAGATTAAAAATTGCAAATCCAAATTTAACTCATGGCTCCAACGAGAACTTTCTATTTTAGGATGTATTTACTTATCCAAAATGGAAAGTTTCTCAAGATTAATTTATTCAACTTATAGCACTGCTGTCCCAAATAGCTTAACTAAGACCATTAACCAAATGAACATGAACTTTATTTGGAGCAACCGGCCACACTACCTACGGAAAAGTCATATGGTCAAAGAAATCAAAGATGGCGGTCTGAAGGTAATTAACTTTGATTGTCTTAATGGAACCCTTAAAATTAATTGGTTGAAATCCTTGATTAAACATTCTCAGTTATTTTGGTATTATGTTCCTAATTATGTATTTAACAAAATAGGTGGTCAAAAACTTGTACTTCTAGCTGATTTCAATATTCATAAATTGCCCATTAAACTATCAGAGTTCCATAAACAAGTGTTACTTTACTGGAAAAAGCTCTATGTACATAACTACTCGCCACACTCCTCTATCATATGGAATAACAGATTCATACTACATCGCAATAAATCCTTATTTTATAAAGATTGGATGGAGAAGAATATTTGGTCTATTATACACTTAATGGATGCTAATGGTTGCATGTTAAATTACGAACAATTCTGCACAAAATATCAATTCCTTCCCCCAAAAGCTGAATTTAACAGATTATTTAAAGCCTTACCAAAACAATTTATTAATCAGATAAAAATTTTTATAACATATAGTCCGATGACTCCACAATTACCCAAATGATCTATTAATGGAATATCGTTCACTGACCCAAAATTGAATAACCACACAATTAGAAACTGTCTAAACGAAACTTTATTCCCTGGGAAAATAAATAAAAATAACATTCTTTGCAAGTTTGAAAAAAAAGTCAATTGAAAGGTTAAGAACTCTTTATTTAAAACTCCCCATACAACCAAAAGCTAAAGAAACACACTTTAAAAATTTAAATGCAATCTATCTCCCAAAAGAACTACTAAGGAATCGCTTTAATATGAATGACAATAAATGTTCATTCTGTGAAAATGATATAGAAACCATTGACCACATCTTCTATGAATGCAATCAAACCAAAATATTCTGGAATTGCTTAGAAAGGTGGATCAAAAAAAAAAATTACACTTCTTGAATATATTTCTAGAGAGATGGTAACTTTTAACCATCACTGGCAATCCTATTAAATATGTCAAACACTGACAGCAAGTATTTTTCTATTCAATAAAATAAACTTCCAAAAAATATTATCAAGATTCGAACTGGTGCCAGCATAGGGTTAGGGTTAACCCTAACCCTAACCCTACTAGTTGAAAAGACGTCGAGTTCACCACTAGACTATCATGGCGCGTGCTCCACAACCATCCTTGCCTGTTATCAGTTCAATATTGACTGACAGCTATTGACGCTTTTGAGAACAGACTTAGATCAACTGGTGACAGTCAGTTTGAAACCGTTACGAGAACATTTTTGACGTAATTTGGATGGAAAAGGGTAAATACGGGCTGTTGTTTTCCCTCGGTGTCTCTTACGACGGAGTATTAGGGTCACTTGATGAAAAGAATAAAGGCGAACTTTGTTTTAAGTAAAAGGACAAGAACAAAATATCAATACTTGAAGATGAAACTGGCACAACCCTGCGGTAGCAATGTCTGCTATAAATGAGTTAAGAACTTTGGTATTAAAGAAATTATTTCTACATAATCCTGTGGAAACACGTTTAATCAGTAATGGAACTTTCCCGACATATCACTGACTGCAAACAGATCAGTTTAAGCTTCTCATCCTTTCTTCAAACTATTCCCACTTTATTTTTACAATTTTGAGTTGAAGTTTTTTTCCTCACCATTTTCTTGTTATTAAATTCTAAGTTTTCACTTTTCCTTGATTTTGTCATTCTGACACGAACACAAGCCTCTACAAAGGTAGTTTTTTTTTAGTTTTCTAAGAGACCCCAAAAACTCCGTCCTGTACGTTGAACTGTAACAAGTGACATAAACAGTGGTTTGAAAACAATCTTAATTTTTATTTCTTTTGTTTCAGTCAGTATGTAATTTAAATATATCATATGAGGGAGATATGAGGAATAAAAAACCCAGTCGTTCTTTTAAAACCTTGTATTTTATTTACTATGGTTTTAACACTTATATTGGCCTTGAGGGATTAAGTAGTACTTTGGGATCTTTTTAAGGCATCTTGCGATGTATTTCGATCTTCCTTCGATGATTTTCAAGATCTCAAACAACACATAAAACCAGTACAAGTTCTGCATGATTTCCAAGCTCTGTGTCAGTGGTTTTGCAGATATTATTTAAAAAAAAAACATCATACAATATTAAAGCAATAAAAAGTCATTGTAATTAGTTATTCTTGAGATCTTTATGGATAACTTATGGAATCAGATAATATTTTGCAAACATTTGTAGTTCTTTCTTTAAGTTGAATTCGCATTGTTTATTTCGGTTAGGGGTCCTAAAAAGCCACACCCACAAAAACATCTGCCTCTCCTAGCTGCCGCCACAAGATAATCTCGCCACCAGTTAATCCATCACACCGGCGCTATCTGTTTCCACACAGAAACTGTGTTTTTTTTCTGCTTAAATGTTCCCGAAAGCCCACATTGATTTGAAATCAGAGCCTTTGTTGAATTTCACTGTTTTTTTACAGACAGAAGAGTTCAGGATGGCCCAGATTCCTCCACCTTATATATTTGTATAATCTCTGAGTCAATGGGGGCAATGTTGGCGCTGCTCAGATATGATAGTTTACACGGAAATCAGATTCTAGATGAATGTTGCTCTTATGAAAGAGGGTTATTGTGGGCTGCAGGAGCAGCAGAAATGGGACGAGGAGATGCACTGATAGCAGCTTCTGAATGTCTTCCTGTTTAACAAGTCCAAGTCATCTCCAACTGTTAAGAAGAGTCATGTCAGTATATACACATTTATTTGTTGTATATATTTCTGCAGCACCAGTTCTATAATCTAGAATTTCAGTAATTCTTCAGACTATGTGAAGCTTTAGACTTTATTTCTTTAGGGTGCCGGGGTTGATTTGTACCAACTCCTCTGTGCAACCAAAGGACAGCAGTGTCCATATCCTCGGTATTTTCTGGAGCTAGCTGGTCTCTGCTATTTCCATCCCATTTAACACATGAACGCTCTGCTTTTCAACAAATGATGAATTTTCTGATTTTCAGGAACATGTCTCCATGCAAACAAGGCTGCTTATCTGCTGTGCATGCAAAGCTCAGTACCCTAAACCCTCACACATGACTTTTCTATGAAATTCATCCTCCAGTTTCCACGTGTGGCTAAAATCTGCTCCACAGGTTGTCGCTCAGGCATAATTTTTTGAAACGTTTCTGCCAGTTGCAGTCCTTGACCTTTCTCTGTTCATCTCTCATCTGTTTTACCTTTTCCTTTCTTCCTATTTTTGCTTTCTTCTCCGCATACCATGTGCAGATGTTTGAGGTTCATGTGTCAGCTTAAGATCAAGATGGCTAAAGGTCCTGTGAGCTGTAACCGAAGCTGAGGGCCGGACTGAAAGCAGCTGCAGAGACAGAAGGTGAACAAAGAGGTGTTCCTACCTGGATATTAGGATTCTGAGAGCCCACATCTGCATTGGCCAGACCGGGGAAGCTCCTCAGATCTAGGATGAAGGCTTCAGGCTCCACCTCGGGTACAGGTGGTGGGAGGAGATCCTGGTGATGATGCTGGGACATGTGGTCTCTGGAGGAGGGGGAAGATGGAAAATGAAGAGTCTGTAGAAGGTTTTCCTGCTGAAGATGTTCCAAATTAAGGTGCTCTTGTCTTTCCTTGGCTCTGCTCTGCAAAACAACAAACAACATGGTTTTAGTTGACTGAGAAATGATGAAGGATCTTCTCAACACGTGAAGATCATGTTTGTGGTTTTAGCAAAGCACCAACTGCAGCTGCAATTAAAGGTCTGGATGTGTTCCCGACTAAAACTCTTAACGGAACGTTCTTGTTTTTGTGTTTCAGTTCAGATCGAAGGAATTGAAGCGTTCTGCAGTAAAACTGATATCAAGGATGTTCTGGTTTTAGAGGTAACCCAATCTAATATTCTAACGCAACAGAAGCACCAGGTTTCTAAATCTAAAGGTTTCTAAATCTAAATTGAGCTTATTTCCATTTTGAAGTTCATGTCATGATTCAAATAAAAGGAAAATTGGACACCAGCAGCCTGTCTCCCAGGTCAGGTTTCTTTATTTTTAGCCACACAAGCAGTGGACTTCAGGCATGCTGGTCAGGGTATTTCATTTCCTCTGAGTGAGGTTCAGCTGGATGCTTCTGACATGAATAAGACCAATTCCTCATTTTCCTGAGTGGCCTCATTTAAAAGCTAGCAGCCAAACGGTTCTTTTCATCTGTTTGCGTGATATTAAACAGCTGCTTGGAAACTGCTTGGCTCCACGTCTAGAAGGCAGTGTCCTGTCTTCTGATATGTGGGTCTTCTAGCAGCAAGACAGGCTTCAAAATCATTACTTTATCTACCTGCAAGCCATCTAAGCATCTTGCTGGACATGAGAAACATGATGAAAAGACAGTATACAAATAAAACTATTATTGTTAAGGAATATAATGGCTTAAACTAGAGAGAAAATACTAAAATTAAACTGGAAGCCAAATCTTGCAGATGTAAATAAACTAGCAGTTAGCAGTGGCGATAAGTCTTCAGGCCCCCTAGAAGGTAATTAAAGGGGACATGATTAAAATAAAACACTCTTCTGTGTATAGAACAGATATGTAGACGTGTTTCATCTATAAATCTCTGTTTCAGTGGTGCATTTAGATCTTCTGGGTGTGGTTGCAGTTCAGTACAAAAACAGCATCATTATCTTTCTCTCCATCCAGCTCCAACTTTACATAAAAAGGCAGCAATGCCCAAAGAAAAACTCAGAAAGACCCTTTGAAAGCCTGGAGAATTATGGACCAAGACCAAGTCTGCTAGGATGGAAAATTAAACTTATGTAGGAAGGAGGAGTGGATCTGGAGTTTTAGACTGGAGGTAAAAAGATTAAAAACCTTAAACATTCCTCTCACAGTTCAGACTGATGAAAATGACAGAGTCATGGTTTCCCCAACTCTAAGTCCTGAATTAACAGATAGGATTACAGTGTTTAACTTAATGGAGGTGAAGGACATTTGAAACCCATCCATCCTGCAACTCCAGGTCCACAGTAAAGATCGAGAATTTGACACCTTCTTTAAAATGCAACAGCAGCCTGAGCGGTTCTGCTGGGAGCAGCTGAGCATCTATGCAGGATTCTTCAGTTAAAGCAGGACCTCTTCCCGCCTACATCCCTCGCTGAGAGTTTGAAACCTGCCGGGGGATTTTTGTATCAGTTTATCCAGAAGAGAGGAGAAATACATACAAGAACAAATTGTCCAACTGTGTTTTCATCAATAAAGCCTGAATGGATGAAGGCGGTGGCTCAGGGGTTCCTCCTGTAACCTGTTGCCGGTTCAAACCCCCGATCCATCCGTCTCAGTCGTGTCCTTGGGCTCTTGACTTGCCTTGCCTGCTGATGGCGGTCAGAGTGCCTGGTGGAGCCGATTGGCCCAGGGCAGCTGTGGCTACATTGTAGCTTACCACTGTCACTGTGTGAATGAATGGGTGGGTGGATGACGGACTGTAGAAAGCCGTTTGTGGTCCTCAGACTTGATATACAAGAACAGGCCATTAACGATCTTTCAACTGAAAAGAACAGGAAGGAAACATTAACTCTACTTAGAAAAAGAGACACACAATTATTTGAGTGTTAAAATCTTTTCTCAGTCAACACCAAACTTTTTAAGTAATTTACAGAAATCATTATGAACAGGGTTGGGATCCCACAGGAGGAGATGGAGAGGCTGGCTTGGCATGGAGGTCTAATCTTCATGCTCCAACCTCATATGGACAAACATGTAATCTCTAATATTGCTTTTAAGGATTGATCAAGAAATGGAGCCAACATGCCAAGAGGATGGAAGGGTGGCATGTCCTCCAGGGAACGAGCTGTGGATCTCCCCCACAGCATATAGCTACCAGCCGTTTTACATGAGGAAAAACTCCTACAATGATGAAATCTGGAGCTCTTCAGATCTGTGGAATGTTATTTTGAAGGCAGATTTTTCTCATGGTTACAATAAATGCATTCCTACACCGATCCATCCATCCATCCATCCATTCTTTCATCCATCACCCTTTCATCCATACATTCATCCATCCTTTCATCCATACATTCCTACGCCCATCCATCCATCCTTTCATCCATACATTCAACCATCCATCCATCCTTTCATCCATCTATCCATCCATCCTTTCATCCATACATTCATCCATCATCCTTTCATCCATACATTCATCCATCCATCCTTTTATCCATCCATCCTTTCATCCGTCCGTTCGTCCATCCGTCCATCCATCCATTCATCCATCCATCCATCCTTTCATCCATACATTCATTCATCCGTCCGTCCATCCACCCATCTATCCTTTCACCCATACATTCATTCATCCATCCGTCCATCTATTCATCCATCCGTCCATCTATTCATCCATCCATCCATCCATCCATCCATCCATCCATCCTTTCATCCATGCATCCATCCAGCCTTTCTTGGTGATCTTGGTGGTAAAGAAGAACAAGATGGTGCCAGCTTACTGATGCACCTCTCACAAGGATTCTATGCATCTTCAGCTCAGAACCTAACACCAGACAACTAATACTACAACTAATACTAACACCAGACACTAATATTAACACTAGACAACTAACACTAACACCAGACACTAATACTAACACCAGACACTAATACTAACACTAATACTAACACCAGACACTAATACTAACACTAATACTAACACCAGACACTAATACTGACACTAGACAATTAATACTAACACCAGACACTAATATTAACACTAGACAGTAATACTAACACCAGACACTAATACTGACACTAGACAACTAATACTAACACCAGACACTAATATTAACACTAGACAACTAACACTAACACCAGACACTAATACTAACATTAATACTAACACCAGACACTAATACTAACACTAATACTAACACCAGACACTAATATTAACACTAGACCGTAATACTAACACCAGACACTAACACTGACACTAGACAACTAATACTAACACCAGACACTAATACTGACACCAGACAACTAATACTAACACCAGACACTAATATTAACACTAGACCATAATACTAACACCAGACACTAATACTGACACTAGACAACTAATACTAACACCAGACACTAATATTAACACTAGACCGTAATACTAACACCAGACACTAACACTGACACTAGACAACTAATACTAACACCAGACACTAATACTGACACTAGACAACTAATACTAACACCAGACACTAATATTAACACTAGACCATAATACTAACACCAGACACTAATACTGACACTAGACAACTAATACTAACACCAGACACTAATACTGACACTAGACAACTAATACTAACACCAGACACTAATACTAACACTAGACAGTAATACTAACACCAGACACTAATACTGACACTAGACAACTAATACTAACACCAGACACTAATATTAACACTAGACAACTAACACTAACACCAGACACTAATACTAACACCACACTAATACTAACATTAATACTAACACCAGACACTAATACTAACACTAATACTAACACCAGACACTAATACTAACACTAGACCGTAATACTAACACCAGAATCAGAATCAGAATCAGAAAAGCTTTATTGCCAAGTACGTTTTTGGACATACAAGGAATTTGTTTTGGCGTAGTCGGTGCAATACAGTACAAATTAAACAGTATAAACATATCTACAATATAATATAAATATATGTGCACAGTTTTAAGTGAGTGAGAGTAAATATAGAGCACTATAAGATGCAAGAGCAATACAACAGTGCAGGTGATCATTGTGCAAGTAAAGCAGGAGTCCAAGCTGAGTGTTAATGTAACACATAGAGTTACAGGTTACAGGTGTCCTGTCAGCAAAAAAAGGGGGGGTGTGGGGGAAAGGGACAGTGTCAGGGTGGTTTCCGGGCTTTGTTAACCAGGCTGGTGGCAGATGGGAAAAAACTGTTCTTGTGGCGTGAGGTTTTGGTCCGGATGGACCGCAGCCTCCTGCCAGAGGGGAGAGTCTCAAAGAGTCTGTGACCGGGGTGGGAGGGATCAGCCAGAATCTTCCCTGCCCGCTTCAGGGTCCTGGAGGTGTCCAGTTCCTGGAGCGACAGTAGACTGCAGCCAATCACCTTCTCAGCAGACCGAATGACACGCTGCAGCCTGCCCTTATCCTTGGCTGTAGCAGCGGCGTACCAGATGGTGATGGAGGAGGTGAGGATGGACTCAATGATGGCTGTGTAGAAGTGCACCATCATAGTCTTTGGCAGGTTGAATTTCTTCAGCTGCCGCAGGAAGAACATCCTCTGCTGGGCTTTCTTGATGAGGGAGCTGATGTTTGGCTCCCACTTGAGATCCTGGGAGATGATGGTTCCCAGGAAGCGGAAAGATTCCACAGTGTCAATTGTGGAGTCACAGAGGGTGATGGGGGCAGGTGGGGCTGGGTTCTGCCTGAAGTCCACAACCATCTCCACTGTCTTTAGAGCGTTGAGCTCAAGGTTGTTCTGGCTGCACCAGTCCAACAGATGGTCCACCTCCCATCTGTACGCAGACTCATCACCATCAGAGATGAGTCCGATCAGGGTGGTGTCGTCCGCAAACTTCAGAAGCTTGACAGACTGGTGACTGGAGGTGCAGCTGTTGGTGTACAGGGAGAAGAGCAGAGGAGAGAGAACACAGCCTTGGGGGGAACCGGTGCTGATGGTCAGGGAGTCAGAGACGTGCTTCCCCAGCCTCACGCGCTGCTTCCTGTCAGACAGGAAGTCAGTGATCCACCTGCAGGTGGAGTCGGGCACACTCAGCTGGGAGAGCTTCTCCTGTAGCAGAATTGGGACGATGGTGTTGAAGGCAGAGCTGAAATCCACAAACAGGATCCTGGCGTAGGTTCCTGTGGAGTCCAGGTGCCGGAGGATGAAGTGAAGGGCTAGGTTGACTGCATCATCTACAGACCTGTTGGCTCTGTAGGCAAACTGCAGGGGGTCCAGGAGGGGGTCGGTGATGTCTTTTAGGTGTGAGAGCACAAGGCGCTCAAAGGACTTCATCACCACAGAGGTCAGGGCGACGGGTCTGAAGTCATTAAGCCCTGTGGTCCTTGGCTTCTTGGGAACAGGGACGATGGTGGAGGACTTGAAGCAGGCTGGCACATGACATGTCTCCAGTGAGGTGTTAAAAATGTCTGTAAAGACTGGAGACAGCTGATCAGCGCAGTGCTTCAGGCTGGCTGGTGAGACAGAATCCGGACCAGCAGCTTTCCGGGGGTTCTGTCTCCTGAAGAGTTTGTTGACGTCCCTCTCCTGGATGGAAAGAGCCGTCCTCGGCGTGGGTAGGGGGCTGGTGGGGGGGAACTTCAGGGTGGGGGTTGGAGGTGCCAAGGCCCCTCTTGAGGTTGGAGAGATGGGGGTGGTGGATTGTGGCTGCAGCTGTTGGGGGGCGTCGTGGGAGATGGTTGCAGGACTGTCCCTTTGTCTTTCAAAGCGGCAGTAGAACTCGTTCAGGTCGTTGGCGAGGCGTTGGTCGTTGATGGAGTGGGGGGCTTTCGGCTTGTAGTTGGTGATTTGCTTGAGCCCTTTCCAGACAGACGCAGAGTCGTTGGCTGAGAACTGGTTTTGGAGCTTCTCAGAGTACAGTCGTTTGGCCTCTTTCACTGCCTTGCCAAACTTGTACTTTGCCTCTCTGTATATGTCTTTGTCCCCACTCCTGAAGGCCTTTTCCTTATCCAGTCTTAACCTTCTGAGTTTAGCTGTGAACCAGGGTTTGTCGTTGTTGTAACTCACCCTGGTGTATGATGGTACACAGCTGTCCTCACAGAAGCTGATGTAGGAAGTCACAGCCTCTGTGTACTCGTCCAGACTGTTGGTAGTAGTCCTGAACACATCCCAGTCTGTATAGCCTAAACACGCCTGGAGATTCTCCACAGCCTCACTGCTCCACTTCCTTGTCGTCCTCACAACAGGTTTGCAGAGCTTTAGTTTCTGCCTGTATGCAGGAATCAGGAGGACCATGATGTGGTCGGATTGGCCCAGTGCAGCACGTGGGACGGCGTGATAAGCGTCTCTGATGGTGGTGTAACAGTGATCCAGAATGTTGTCCTCTCTGGTCGGACATTTAATAAACTGTCTATATTTGGGGAGTTCGTGGGTCAGATTACCTTTGTTAAAATCGCCAACGACGATAACTAAGGAGTCCGGGTTGGTCCGCTCCACACTCAGTATCTGGTCGGCGAGCATGCGCTGTGCGACCTGCACGTTAGCTTGTGGCGGGATGTAAACACCGACCAGGATGAACGAAGCGAACTCACGGGGGGAATAGAAAGGCTTACAGTTTATGATGAAGGCTTCCAGGTCTGGAGAACAGTGCTGCTGAATCACTGTCATGTCGTTGCACCAACCACTGTTGAGGTAAAAACAGATTCCTCCACCTTTCGCTTTGCCGGAGAGTTCCGTGTCTCTGTCCGCTCTGTAGAGCTGGAATCCTGCCAGCTGCAGCGCAGAGTCCGGTATTAATCCACACAGCCACGTCTCCGTGAAGCACAAAACTGCCGATGAATAAAAGTCCCTGTTTTTCCCCAACAACAGTTGTAGTTCCTCCATTTTGTTGGGAAGTGAGCGCACGTTAGAGAGAAATATTCCAGGTAACGGTGTTCGTAGTCCACGCTGGCGAAGACGTACCAGCACCCCAGCCCGTTTCCCTCTCTTCCGGCGTTTCACCGCGTGAGCAAAGGTGAGCACACCTTTGACCAGAATATCCAAAAATTCCAGAGCAGTAGGCAGAAAAGTGGGAAATAACTCCTCTGGTGTAGTAGCCCTGATGTTCATGAGTTCTTCTCTGGTGAGAGAGCTCCGGGTACCATCACAGAAGACCGTTTTAAAGCAAAAAACAAAACAAAACAATGCGCACCAACACGCCGAGGCGACCATCTGCGGCGCCACTAACACTGACACTAGACAACTAATACTAACACCAGACACTAATATTAACACTAGACCATAATATTAACACAAGACACTAATACTGACACTAGACAACTAATACTAACACCAGACACTAATACTGACACTAGACAACTAACACTAACACCAGACACTAATACTAACACCAGACACTAATATTAACACCAGACACTAATATTAACACTAGACCGTAATACTAACACCAGACACTAACACTGACACTAGACAACTAATACTAACACCAGACACTAATACTGACACTAGACAACTAATACTAACACCAGACACTAATATTAACACTAGACCATAATACTAACACCAGACACTAATACTGACACTAGACAACTAATACTAACACCAGACACTAATACTGACACTAGACAACTAATACTAACACCAGACACCAATACTAACACCAGACACTAATACTAACACTAATACTAACACCATACACTAATACTAACACCAGACACTAATACTAACACTAATACTAACACCAGACACTAATACTGACACTAGACAACTAATACTAACACCAGACACTAATACTGACACTAGACAACTAATACTAACACCAGACACTAATATTAACACTAGACCGTAATACTAACACCAGACACTAATACTGACACTAGACAACTAATACTAATACCAGACACTAATACTAACACCAGACACTAATACTAACACTAGATACTAATACTAACACCAGATACTAATACTAACACCAGAAAACCAATACTAACACTAGACACTAATACTAACACCAGACACTAATACTAAAACTAATACTAACACCAGACACTAATATTAACACTAGACCGTAATACTAACACCAGACACTAATACTGACACTAGACAACTAATACTAACACCAGACACTAATACTGACACTAGACAACTAATACTAACACCAGACACTAATACTAACACCAGACACTAATACTAACACTAATACTAACACCATACACTAATACTAACACTAGACAACTAATACTAACACCAGACACTAATACTGACACTAGACAACTAATACTAACACCAGACACTAATACTAACACCAGACACTAATATTAACACTAGACCGTAATACGAACACCAGACACTAATACTGACACCAGACACTAATACTAACACCAGACACTAATACTGACACTAGACAACTAATACTAACACTAGACAACTAATACTAACACCAGAAAACTAATACTAACACCAGAAAACTAATACTAACACTAGACACTAATACTAACACTAGACAGTAATACTAACACCAGACACTAACACTAACACCAGATACTAATACTAACACTAGACACTAATACTAACACCAGATACTAATACTAACACCAGACAACTAATACTAACACCAGACACTAATACTGACACCAGACACTAATACTAACACCAGACACTAATATTAACACTAGACCGTAATACGAACACCAGACACTAATACTGACACCAGACACTAATACTAACACCAGACACTAATACTGACACTAGACAACTAATACTAACACTAGACAACTAATACTAACACCAGAAAACTAATACTAACACCAAAAAACTAATACTAACACTAGACACTAATACTAACACTAGACAGTAATACTAACACCAGACACTAACACTAACACCAGATACTAATACTAACACTAGACACTAATACTAACACCAGATACTAATACTAACACTAGACACTAATACTAACACCAGATACTAATACTAACACCAGACAACTAATACTAACACCAGACACTAATACTGACACTAGACAACTAATACTAACACCAGACACTAATACTAACACCAGACACTAATATTAACACTAGACCGTAATACGAACACCAGACACTAATACTGACACCAGACACTAATACTAACACCAGACACTAATACTGACACTAGACAACTAATACTAACACTAGACAACTAATACTAACACCAGAAAACTAATACTAACACCAGAAAACTAATACTAACACTAGACACTAATACTAACACTAGACAGTAATACTAACACCAGACACTAATACTAACACCAGATACTAATACTAACACTAGACACTAATACTAACACCAGATACTAATACTAACACCAGACAACTAATACTAACACTAGACACTAATACTAACACCAGACAACTAATACTAACACCAGACACTAATATTAACACTAGACACTAATACTAACACTAGATACTAATACTAACACCAGATACTAATACTAACACCAGACAACTAATACTAACACCAGACACTAATACTGACACTAGACAACTAATACTAACACCAGACACTAATACTAACACCAGACACTAATACTGACACTAGACAACTAATACTAACACCAGACACTAATACTAACACCAGACACTAATACTAACACTAGACACTAATACTAACACCAGACAACTAATACTAACACTAGATACTAATACTAACACTAGACACTAATACTAACACTAGACACTAATACTAACACCAGATACTAATACTAACACCAGACACTAATACTAACACCAGACATTAATGGACTTTCTACTAAGAAAGTTTGTGCCAGTCATAAAGAGCAGAAAAAAGAAACGACCGCTTCAATGTTCCTATTGTTGTGTTTCTTTATTTTCCTAGCAAAAACAAGACAAGTTTTAGTGTTGAAAATCTAAAGGGTGGTATCAGTTGAAAGCATATGTTGCCAGTAACAGAAATAAAAAAATGATTGAAAAGATAAAAAGATTTATTTTTATTTATCTTCAATAACATTTGTTGCAATGCTGTTGAAAATGAATATTTCTGATTCAAACAAAGATTTTTTACTTTTATGAATAAATATTAATCCTGTTTGGCCCACAAAATAAGCCATGATTAAGGTTTTAGCCCCTTCTGTGATGTGTTTTATACCCGCCTACACTAATCGTGGAGAAGGCTGCTGACTGGACAGATGTCCTGCAGACAGTCACGGACTCCCTCCACATGAAGGCTCAATATTTGGTAGAAAAGGTGCACCAGCAACAGTGATAACCACAGCCTCGAGAGGATTGTGAAGCTAAGCCCATGAAAGAATTTGTGGAGGTTTACGAGTGGTCTGCAGCTGGATTCAGAGGTTCAAGATCTGCCACACACAGATATCTCCAGGAGATGGACTACAGCTGTATTGTTCTTTGTGTTAAGACAACTCCTGAACCAGAGACAACATCAGAACCGTATCTGAAGTGTAAAGAACTGGACTCTTGGTCAGTGGTCCAAAGTCCTCTTTTCAGATTAAAGTGACGTTTTCTTTCAATCTGTGGGCGCTTATCCAGAAGAAGAGAGACACCAGAACCAACAATGCAGAGGACTTGAAGGCTGCTAACAGAGCAACCTGGGCTTCCAGAACACCTCAGCATGCCGCATTGATGCAGTAATTCATGCAAAAGTAGCCCAGACCCAGTATTGAGAGCAGATACTGAACAGAACCGAGGGGTACTGCTCAGTAGGTCCACATTTGTGAATTGTTGGAGTTGTCCTTCTAAACTCCTGTGTGTTCGTTTATTTGGTCAAAGCATCTTAATTCTGCGCGAGAAAAACTAAACTTAAATGTCTAAGAAAACAAAACACGGACTAGAGGTTGAAGCTAATTCACCCGGCCGGGCAGAGAGGTGCTGTCTCTGTGTAGTCAGGAACACTTCTGCTTTTTTTCTCCCCTGCACCGTTCTTTTATTGAACACACACATATTGTGATAAAGTTCATTATTTTCCATAATGTCATGATGAAAATTTAACATTAATATATTTTAGATTCATTGCACACTAACTGAAATATTTCAGGTCTTTTATTGTCTTAATACAGATGATTTTGGCATACAGCTCATGAAAACCCAAAATTCCTATCTCACAAAATTAGCATATCATTAAAAGGGTCTCTAAACGAGCTATGAACCTAATCATCTGAATCAACGAGTTAACTCTAAACACCTGCAAAAGATTCCTGAGGCCTTTAAAACTCCCAGCCTGGTTCATCACTCAAAACCCCAATCATGGGTAAGACTGCCGACCTGACTGCTGTCCAGAAGGCCACTATTGACACCCTCAAGCAAGAGGGTAAGACACAGAAAGACATTTCTGAACGAATAGGCTGTTCCCAGAGTGCTGTATCAAGGCACCTCAGTGGGAAGTCTGTGGGAAGGAAAAAGTGTGGCAGAAAACGCTGCACAACGAGAAGAGGTGACCGGACCCTGAGGAAGATTGTGGAGAAGGGCCGATTCCAGACCTTGGGGGTCCTGCGGAAGCAGTGGACTGAGTCTGGAGTAGAAACATCCAGAGCCACCATGCACAGGCGTGTGCAGGAAATGGGCTACAGGTGCCGCATTCCCCAGGTCAAGCCACTTTTGAACCAGAAACAGCGGCAGAAGCGCCTGACCTGGGCTACAGAGAAGCAGCACTGGACTGTTGCTCAGTGGTCCAAAGTACTTTTTTCGGATGAAAGCAAATTCTGCATGTCATTCGGAAATCAAGGTGCCAGAGTCTGGAGGAAGACTGGGGAGAAGGAAATGCCAAAATGCCAGAAGTCCAGTGTCAAGTACCCACAGTCAGTGATGGTCTGGGGTGCCGTGTCAGCTGCTGGTGTTGGTCCACTGTGTTTTATCAAGGGCAGGGTCAATGCAGCTAGCTATCAGGAGATTTTGGAGCACTTCATGCTTCCATCTGCTGAAAAGCTTTATAGAGATGAAGATTTCATTTTTCAGCACGACCTGGCACCTGATCACAGTGTCAAAACCACTGGTAAATGGTTTACTGACCATGGTATCACTGTGCTCAATTGGCCTGCCAACTCTCCTGACCTGAACCCCATAGAGAATCTGTGGGATATTGTGAAGAGAACGTTGAGAGACTCAAGACCCAACACTCTGGATGAGCTAAAGGCCGCTATCGAAGCATCCTGGGCCTCCATAAGACCTCAGCAGTGCCACAGGCTGATTGCCTCCATGCCACGCCGCATTGAAGCAGTCATTTCTGCAAAAGGATTCCCGACCAAGTATTGAGTGCATAACTGTACATGATTATTTGAAGGTTGACGTTTTTTGTGTTAAAAACACTTTTCTTTTATTGGTCGGATGAAATATGCTAATTTTGTGAGATAGGAATTTTGGGTTTTCATGAGCTGTATGCCAAAATCATCTGTATTAAGACAATAAAAAACCTGAAATATTTCAGTTAGTGTGCAATGAATCTAAAATATATGAATGTTAAATTTTCATCATGACATTATGGAAAATAATTAACTTTATCACAATATGCTAATATTTTGAGAAGGACCTGTACTACAGGAAATATACATTTTACATTTGTTGTGCAGCGCCTTCTCAGTTTTCTCACACATTCTTTTGTTGAAGGTCAGTTTCTCACACATCTTCAGGAATCTTCAGGGAGAGGAGTACCATGCCTCCCTAATCCACTGCCAGCTTCTCACGATACAGATAGAAAACACCTGCAACCTTTAACCTTGAATAATAAACACTCATTGTGTGACCACATTAGAAGCTACTGTTTAAGGATTTTTCTAACTCTCAAAAGCATAACTAAAAACTCCTAATAATAATCAATCTATAAGCAGCAAATCCCAAATATATCTTAGCTTTAGCTACTAATGATAAGGCATTTATATTTCCACAGTATTAAAATAATTTTTATGGGTCTGACGTAATATTCTAAGTACTGAGAAACCTTAATGTTGAGTTTTAAAGAGCTGGAAACCAGAATCATCAACATGAACTGAAGTAAATCAGTCAGTGTGGGCCGGTTGTGAAAGTTTGAATTTCAGTTTAGAATCAAACTTCAGATTCATACACCAACTTTACAACCGTTTCTTTCAACAAATGTTTTCATTTCAAGTAACTGATGAGCAGCAGCGTTTTAACAGTTCATCAGACTTCAGTCTGAAAACATCTGACCTTCTCAACAAGCAGGACAAGGTGCTCCTAAATCCTCCAGGTGATCCTGACGTTTCCTGCTGAATCACCTTGTTGGAGCTAAAAATCAGCATTTCTGTGAAACTGAAAGATTGAAAGATTCGGCTAATGGAATGGAAACAAAAACGGTTCCGGAGAAGTTTAGGAAACCTAACAGTTTGAATTTAATAGTTTCAGGATGATGGAAAACAGACCGACAAATGTTTTCCAGAACTTTGTCAATGTTCTATTCGCTAAGTGACAAAATCGTGAAATTCTCTGCATCTTCGCTCTGATCCGGATCAGAAGTTTTACCTGAGGACTGGACTCTGTGATGTTCCGGTCTGTGGGGAGTCCACACAGCGACTCTGCAGCCAGGACCAACAGGCACAGATGCAGCGCTCCCCTCGAATCCATATTCGGAAAATTCTGCTCCAAACGGTCTCCAGACCCAACCACACGCGCGGTCCTTCAGCCTAAATGTCCAGCAGAGACAAAGGTGTCCACGGCATCGTGGACGGCGACTAAAAGGACGTGGAAGAGGCTCCACGGGTGGGCGTGATGTGCGTAATCCCGCGGTGCTGGATGTTCATCTGGATCCAAACTCTCTCATTTCAACAGGAGACCACCATCAACCGGTTTCGGTGTTCGAACTGTATCTATGGACCACAGAGCTCTGGAGGGTCCACTCTGCAGGTACCACGTATCTGCCTTCATTCAGTCCAGTATGTTCCGCTGGTTTCAAAGGGGCGGGGTTCCGTCCTCCCACTGAGGACGGAACCCCGCCCCTTCTTCTCCGAAAAAAGTCCTAATCAAATTAAATCAGATCACGTGGTTTTGTTTGTTATGGCGTCATATATAGGAACCTTCAGTTGGAAATGAGTTGGCCCAGATCTTCTGATGATGATGACACCAGAACCACAGTCAGAGCAGCTTTCTGTGGTTCTGAGAAAACCAGTTTTTCATAATAAATTAACTTGTTAATGTGTTTTGCTTTGTCATATTTTTCCTTCACATTTAAGTCGACATGTTTTAATAAATGTTGAGAAGATTGCAGATGTAAACATTTGGCTATAAGTGTTTGTGTCAGATATGTTGTTTATAATAAAGTTTAGATCAGATCATTTGATCCATGCATTAGTTCAGTGGATTTTCAGGATATTTCAACTTTCAATGATCGACTTTTAAAGAAAATAAGCAACCTTAAAGACAATGAATATCTGAAAATGAAACATCATTACTTTCTCAAAGTCACATAAATAAATGACATAACAAATGGAGTAAAATTTCACCATTAATAAACGTCTTTTTCTTGTTTTTCATACATTGTTTTGATTTTAATAATATTTAATGATGACAGAATCACAAAAACATCTGCAGAAAACAGAAAAACGCACCCTTTTTTCTGCAGAAAATTGAACCACAGGATGATTTCTGGGACAGAAACACATCTTGTTCTAGAACAATTAGCTGAATAAATTCTGATCAGTACTGAATGTTTCCTCTGCTAGGCAGGAGGAAGTCAGATCTAGAGGGATTCTGGGGCCTCACTTTCAGGCACTTCAACATCTCCTTGACTTTATGCACGCCAAGCAACAAGCCTGTATCTGTCTTCATTTGCACAATCAGCAACTTCATCTGGAGCCTTGAAGCTTCGGCTTGAGATGAAGGATCCCTTCAGTTGGAATGGGGGGGGGGGTCAAAGGGTGAAAGAGTTTCCAGATGTAGGGACTGTTGCCGGTTCCTCCTCACAGTGAATTTTATTCAGAACATGTGTTCCTGTAAGTGTGAGCTGAGATTATCACGTTGCTCTAAAGGAAAAGCTAAAACCTGAAAACATGAAGACAAGATCTAAGGTCTAACAGGGTTAAGGGTTGATTACGAAGTGATTTTGTCTGCATGCGGACCAAGGGAAGTTTATGTATAATGAACATTTCAGCAACAAGACAATTCAAAGTGCTTTACATGAAAAAAGGACATTGTAGTGCCATGACAAAGCAATGCATAGTTGGACTAAAGACTGAAATTAATAAATCCACTCTATGTGTTTAGGTCCATATTTTCTTAGCCTAAAATCAAACGCTTCTCCCTGGGGAGGAGAACTGTAATAATGAGCCATTATGCTTCTCAATAATGGGGGAATATTCCTTTAAAAGTGGTCCACGCATGGACCAGAAGAATTGAATGCTTCTTCTTCATGTTTGGTTCTGGTTCTGTGGATGCAGAACAGACTTTAACCAGAAGACCTGAATGGTCTAGAAGATTAAAACATGAACTGGAGCAGACGGGAGTGGGAGCTAACCAATAGGAGGGAAATAAACTAGGATCAATTGTCCTTGGAAATGTAAAACTGAGACTTTGTTATAAACTTTATGAAAAAAAAACTTGGATCGACGCCGCCATTGTGTAGTTTTTTTCCAAGAAGCCTAAACTATAATGCAAGTCAAACGAACTACACGACCCACAAGCCAACAGTGCTTCTGATCGATGTTTTCCACCTGCGTTCAGAATGGAGGGAGCAAACGCAGGTAGAGAACTGAACGTGGTAAAATTGGGTTTGCAACATAAAGTCAGAAGTAAGAACTTATCTATTAAACTCATAGAGCTGACAGGAAAGTTGCAAATATTACCGAACTTCAGGAGAGTTGAAAAACGTGTTTAGTCGGAATCAAGTTCACCAGTGATTAAGGGACACTTGTAAAGCAGATTCGGAATTAAATCAGTCCTGCATCTCTTCATTCATCAAACCAAAAGTACCAACATGTGTCAAGTCTCCTCTGACCAACAAAACTGCTGCATGTGCGCTAAAGATTTAAGAGCCTTTGCCACAGTAGAGGGGAAAGGTACGGAGTCCGAGAAGGGACATGGGGAAATTTATTACTTTTGCGTCCCCACGCAATACTTTTGCGTTCGGCATTTTGGAGCAGCAGCACAGATGACAAACTGCTCATAAAACAAACAGCACTGATATGTCATTGATATGGTTTATTTGTCATATGCAGGTTAACATGCAGCAAACAATGCGATGAAATGCTTAGGATAAGAAGAACCGTTCAACTCACGATAAAAACAAAAACACTAATGGCGTACAAAAAAAAGTACACATCATGCAGCAGTAATAAGGAAATAAAGTGTCACAGATGTGGTTTCGTGCAGTTTTATTGTTCAGTAGTTTGTTTGACAGCTTGTGGATAAAAACTGTCTTTTAGTCTGATTTGAAGATCATTTTATTTAAGGCCGATTTCAAAATAAAACTCAATAAATCTCAAAACGGGTGTAGTGTTTGTTTCATTTTTGCAGTTATCTGGTTTGGAAACTATCCCACAAAGTATCGCGAGATAACGCAAAGACTATTGCGTGGGAACACAAAAGAAAAAATTTCCCCATGTCCCCTCGAGGACTCCGTAGAAAAGCTTCATCAAGAGAAGATATTAAATAAATATGTTGTGAAATAGAAAAAAATTGAATGTACCATTAAATGTACAATTTATTTAATACATCATTAAATATTAAGTGTACCACTAATTACGTCATGTTGTCTTTAAAATTATACTTAATTGTTCAGTGGCATATTTAATTGCATTATAGTCCATTTCATGATATAATGGTACATTTATTGTTTCTAATGATGTACAGGTCCTTCTCAAAATATTAGCATATTGTGATAAAGTTCATTATTTTCCATAATGTAATGATGAAAATTTAACATTCATATATTTTAGATTCATTGCACACTAACTGAAATATTTCAGGTCTTTTATTGTCTTAATACGGATGATTTTGGCATACAGCTCATGAAAACCCAAAACTCCTATCTCACAAAATTAGCATATCTCATCCGACCAATAAAAGAAAAGTGTTTTTAATACAAAAAACGTCAACCTTCAAATAATCATGTACAGTTATGCACTCAATACTTGGTCGGGAATCCTTTTGCAGAAATGACTGCTTCAATGCGGCGTGGCATGGAGGCAATCAGCCTGTGGCACTGCTGAGGTCTTATGGAGGCCCAGGATGCTTCGATAGCGGCCTTTAGCTCATCCAGAGTGTTGGGTCTTGAGTCTCTCAACGTTCTCTTCACAATATCCCACAGATTCTCTATGGGGTTCAGGTCAGGAGAGTTGGCAGGCCAATTGAGCACAGTGATACCATGGTCAGTAAACCATTTACCAGTGGTTTTGGCACTGTGAGCAGGTGCCAGGTCGTGCTGAAAAATGAAATCTTCATCTCCATAAAGCTTTTCAGCAGATGGAAGCATGACGTGCTCCAAAATCTCCTGATAGCTAGCTGCATTGACCCTGCCCTTGATAAAACACAGTGGACCAACACCAGCAGCTGACACGGCATCCCAGACCATCACTCACTGTGGGTACTTGACACTGGACTTCTGGCATTTTGGCATTTCCTTCTCTCCAGTCTTCCTCCAGACTCTGGCACCTTGATTTCTGAATGACATGCAGAATTTGCTTTCATCCGAAAAAAGTACTTTGGACCACTGAGCAACAGTCCAGTGCTGCTTCTCTGTAGCCCAGGTCAGGCGCTTCTGCCGCTGTTTCTGGTTCAAAAGTGGCTTGACCTGGGGAATGCGGCACCTGTAGTCCATTTCCTGCACACGCCTGTGCACGGTGGTTCTGGATGTTTCTACTCCAGACTCAGTCCACTGCTTCTGCAGGTCCCCCAAGGTCTGGAATCGGCCCTTCTCCACAATCTTCCTCAGGGTCCGGTCACCTCTTCTCGTTGTGCAGCGTTTTCTGCCACACTTTTTCCTTCCCACAGACTTCCCACTGAGGTGCCTTGATACAGCACTCTGGGAACAGCCTATTCGTTCAGAAATGTCTTTCTGTGTCTTACCCTCTTGCTTGAGGGTGTCAATAGTGGCCTTCTGGACAGCAGTCAGGTCGGCAGTCTTACCCATGATTGGGGTTTTGAGTGATGAACCAGGCTGGGAGTTTTAAAGGCCTCAGGAATCTTTTGCAGGTGTTTAGAGTTAACTCGTTGATTCAGATGATGAGGTTCATAGCTCGTTTAGAGACCCTTTTAATGATATGCTAATTTTGTGAGATAGGAATTTTGGGTTTTCATGATCTGTATGCCAAAATCATCCGTATTAAGACAATAAAAGACCTGAAATATTTCAGTTAGTGTGCAATGAATCTAAAATATATGAATGTTAAATTTTCATCATTATGGAAAATAATGAACTTTATCACAATATGCTAATATTTTGAGAAGGACCTGTATTAAATAAATAAATGGTACCTTTAATTTAATGTCACATTTAATGTTACATTTCTTTCATGTTACATTTACTTCACTTATGGGACATTCACAACATTTATTTATTTAATGATGATTTTATTGTATTAATTTTGGTCCAGTTTGACCCTCCATTCTTGATGCCTGTATAGGAGGTCATGTCAGAATTTGAATCAGGTGTTCTGGAGCAGACAAACATCTAAAACCTGCAGGGAAGGGGTCCCTGAGGACCAGGGCTGTGAACCATTGAGGTACAGTTTCTAAATTATGAAGGTTTTGCCTTTTTGTCCTTTTGTTCACCAAGTACAGTTCTCTAACTAGGTGGATTTTTCTTTCATTTCAGCAACTTGAAACATAAAAGTGATGTCATTGTTCAAAGGAAACAATCACTTAATAAATGAGTAAAATACAACTATGTACATTTTGTTTATTCAGCTAAGATAGACATGGTCTGTTTCCTTGTTTGATATTTTATTATTTCTTCATTATTATTCTTTTTACTTTAACTGGCCTTTACTACAGCTAAAAACAGGGACCTAACTGGTCCTTCAAACAAAGAAATTACCAAAAGACTAAATGAAGAAAACAAAAATGGGAGTAGCACAGGAGTGGGAGTCGTTCTAAATGGGAGCGGGATGGGAGTGGGAGTCAATTTACCAGGAGTGGGACGGGACAGGATTTTTTTCGTTATGCTGGCCTGGGATTGGGATGGGACAAGACATTTGTCTGTGGGAGCGGGATGGGACAGGAGAGAAAATATACTCCCGTGTCACCCTCTAGTTCAAACCAGCAACCCACCAATTACAGGACAAACTCCTACCACTTGAGCCTCAGCCACCCCAACACGATGTTCAGTTCCAGCTTGTGTGAGACAGTAGGAGAGCGTCAGAGAGGTGTCAATGCAATGATCAGTTAAACCAAACAGAGATAAAAACAGCCTTTTTTAAGGAAGAGTGAAGTCTAAGCCAAATCCCTCCACACTGCTCACGAAGGTGTGTGTGTGGAAATAAAACCCTAAAATGTCCACCATTTTGCCTGCAGCCCTATACTTTGCCAACAGAGTCACAATAACCAAAACTTAAAGAAATTGGCCAAAACTGGCTCCAGTGGTTCAGTTCTTCACAAAATCTTCATCCATCCATAAAGAGTAGCATCAGTAAGGTATACAGGGGTTGGACAATGAAAGTGAAACACCTGGTTTTAGACCACAATAATTTATCAGTATGGTGTAGGGCCTCCTTTTGAGGCCAATACAGCATCAATTTGTCTTAGGAATGACATATACAAGTCCTGCACAGTGGTCAGAGGGATTTTAAGCCATTCTTCTTGCAGGATAGTGGCCAGGTCACTACGTGATACTGGTGGAGGAAAACGTTTCCTGACTCGCTCCTCCAAAACACCCCAAAGTGGCTCAATAATATTTAGATCTGGTGACTGTGCAGGCCATGGGAGATGTTCAACTTCACTTTCATATTCATCAAACCAATCTTTCACCAGTCTTGCTGTGTGTATTGGTGCGTTGTCATTCTGATACACGGCACCGCCTTCAGGATACAATGTTTGAACCATTGGATGCACATGGTCCTCAAGAATGGTTCGGTAGTCCTTGGCAGTGACGCGCCCATCTAGCACAAGTATTGGGCCAAGGGAATGCCATGATATGGCAGCCCAAACCATCACTGATCCACCCCCATGCTTCACTCTGGGCATGCAACAGTCTGGGTGGTACGCTTCTTTGGGGCTTCTCCACACCGTAACTCTCCTGGATGTGGGGAAAACAGTAAAGTTGGACTCATCAGAGAACAATACATGTTTCACATTGTCCACAGCCCAAGATTTGCGCTCCTTGCACCATTGAAACCAACGTTTGGCATTGGCATTATTGACCAAAGGTTTGGCTATAGCAGCCCGGCCGTGTATATTGACCCTGTGGAGCTCCCGACGGACAGTTCTGGTGGAAACAGGAGAGTTGAGGTGCACATTTAATTCTGCCGTGATTTGGGCAGCCGTGGTTTTATGTTTTTTGGAAACAATCCGGGTTAGCACCCGAACATCCCTTTCAGACAGCTTCCTCTTGCGTCCACAGTTAATCCTGTTGGATGTGGTTCGTCCTTCTTGGTGGTATGCTGACATTACCCTGGATACCGTGGCTCTTGATACATCACAAAGACTTGCTGTCTTGGTCACAGAAGCGCCAGCAAGACGTGCACCAACAATTTGTCCTCTTTTGAACTCTGGTATGTCACCCATAATGTTGTGTGCATTTCAATATTTTGAGCAAAACTGTGCTCTTACCCTGCTAATTGAACCTTCACACTCTGCTCTTACTGGTGCAATGTGCAATCAATGAAGACTGGTTACCAGGCTGGTCCAATTTAGCCATGAAACCTAAAATGACAGGTGTTTCAGTTTCATTGTCCAACCCCTGTAGATCAGCTTCCAGGCAGGGTACTGGGTAAAGACTTTACCCAGCAATAATCACATTTCAGTATACCTTCATGGATTCAACCTGAACCTTCCCTGAAGCTTGGAGTCCAGTTTGGACAGATGTACGGGGTTCTCTGGACCAGAGGTTGCATAACGGAATATTATCCATTATTGACCCGGTATTTAACCCGGTGATGGAAAAATCTAACGGCCATCTGTCACTTTGACAGATTGCAGTTCACACCCCTGACCACTTGGTGGCGAGTTATCAAATTAATCAGCTATTTGCTTCCATGGGGGCGCTGAAGCAAAGTGCTTGCCTGATTCAATTCAATTCAATTCAGTTTTATTTATATAGCGCCAATTCACAACACATGTTGTCTCAAGGCTCTTCACAACAGTCAGGTTCATACATTCCAATTAATCGTAACCATTGAACAGTTCAGTCAGATTCAGTTATTTATTTAAATTGGATAAAAAGTTTTTCTATCTAAGGAAACCCGGCAGATTGCATCCAGTCAGTGACTTGCAGCATTCACTCCTCCTGGATGAACATGTAGAGACAGTGGACAGTCACTGGTGTTGACTTTGCAGCAATCCCTCATACTGAGCATGCATGTAGCGACAGTGGAGAGGAAAAACTCCCTTTTAACAGGAAGAAACCTCCAGCAGAACCAGAACCAGGCTCAGTGTGAGCGGCCATCTGCCACGACCGACTGGGGGTTTGAGAGAACAGAGCAGAGACACAAAGAGAACAAAGAAGCACTGATCCAGGAGTACTTTCTATGGGAAGGAAAAGTAAATGTTAATGGATGTAGCTCCTTTAGTCGTTTCATCTAGAAAGAAAGAACAGATAAACTCTGAGCCAGTTTTCAAGGTTAGAGTCTGAAAGAGAGCACATAGAGTTAGTCTCAGTAGAAGCTCAGTCAGTAGCCATGTCTAGGAGAGAGAAAGGATTAAACACTGAAAGACAGGGCCAAGTGGATCATCGGTAGAAGGTGAGCATTAAGTTGTTGCCAGCAGAAGCTCAGACGATTCCCCTCTCCAGAAAGGTGTCACAGGTAGACACAGAGCCAGGCCAGGTGTAGCTTCTAGGAAGAGAAAAGAGAGAACATAAAGTTAGAAGATGAAATAACAGCAAATAATGCAAAATTGGAGAGTAGTGTGAGAATGTAGCGAAGAGGGTGAAAGTGGTCATTATGTCCTCCAGCAGCCTAAGCCTATAGCAGTATAACTACAGAGATAGTTTCAGTTCACATTATTTAGTTAAACGGCGCTTATTTCAGAAATCAGAAATCAGAATCAGAAATCAGAAAAGCTTTATTGCCAAGTACGTTTTTGGACATACAAGGAATTTGTTTTGGCGTAGTCAGTGCAATACAATACAAATTAAACAGTATAAACATATCTACAACATAATGTAAATATATGTGCACAGTTTTAAGTGAGTGAGAGTAAATATAGAGCAGTATAAGATGCAAGAGCAATACAACAGTGCAGATGATCATTGTGCAAGTAAAGCAGGAGTCCAAGCTGAGCGTTAATGTAACTCATAAAGTTACAACAATGTCGTCTCAAGGAACCCCACAAAGGGTCGCACTGATGGTCATTGTTATACTAAAAACCACAATGATTGGGATACCTCTCTCTGTCAGACTGATTATAACCATTGGAAAAGAGAAGGGATCATACAGGTAGCAGAAATGGAGGGTGTGTTTGCACCTGAACCATAACTGAGCCGGTTTAGGCTAAACCTGACTCCCCCTTACTCCAACCAACAGGGAGGGAAGAAGACGGAGGTAAAAAATAAGGAAGATAGCTCAGGATAACCTAAGCCACTCTAACTATAAGCTTTATCAAAAAGGAAAGTTTTAAGCCTAGCCTTAAAAGTAGACAGGGTGTCTGCCTCACGGACTAAAACTGGGAGCTGGTTCCACAGGAGAGGAGCCTGATAACTAAAGGATCTGCCTCCCATTCTACTTCTAGAGACTCTAGGAACCACCAGTAAACCTGCAGTCTGAGAACAAAGTGCTCTGTTAGGAACATATGGACCAATCAGATCTCTGATGTATGATGGAGCTAGATCATTAAGGGCTTTATATGTGAGGAGGAGAATTTTAAATTCTATTCTGGATTTAACAGGGAGCCAATGAAGGGAAGCTAAAATAGGAGAAATATGATCACTCTTTTTAATTTTCATCAGAACTCTTGATGCAGCATTTTGAATCAGCTGAAGGCTTTTAACTGCATTTTGTGGACATCCTGATAGTAAAGAATTACAATAGTCCAGCCTTGAAGTAACAAATGCATGGACTAGTTTTTCAGCGTCACTCCTGGTCAGGATATTTCTAATTTTGGCAATGTTCCGGAGGTGAAAGAAGGAAATCCTAGAAACCTGTTTAATATGGGATTTAAATGACATGTCCTGGTCAAAAATAACACCAAGGTTTTTTACTTTATTATCAGAGGTCAGGAAACCACTCATTCGGTGAGTCTTGCTGATGTAGAGAATTGAAAAAAATGGCTACATGAAAAAAAAAACAAAAAAAAAAACTTTGTTGAAATAATACCCCCCTACTACTTTTGGTTATATTGTGCACATACAAATTTTATAAGTCCAGTAGAGGGCACGGTCGTGCCACTGTGGATCTGCCAGGGAGGATAAAGTTTCCAGTTCTGGGCATGCGCAGCTCAGAATAAACGAGCTCTGGCCCGGGCAACACGCTAATTGTTGTCTCCTCTCTGATTCACATCCAAACTGATTTTTGGATGTATTTAATTGACATAATCAGTCACTGCTGTTGTGTCTGGATTTAAACATTGTTAAAATTTTAATCTGTTAGTAATTTTTTGTGTGAGGATTTCTCATAAGTGTATTTTTTTGTGTTTATGTGGCAAGCTACATAATGCTCATAATCACCAATTGTAATAAGATGCAATGTGTGACAGATTAGATTAAATATAGTTACATTCCCCATACCTGTTGGTTTGTTTTATTTTAATACAACAATTCTGTTTTATGTAAATAGTTCATCAGGCTCCATTTCCGTTATTGATACAAAGAGTTGGAAGAAGCATGTAGTGGCAGCAGTTCACCAACAGAGGGCGTCTCAAATTCAGTGGGCTCTCCTACCGCAGCAAGCCAACGGCAATACTGTTGTAACGGCTGCGGGAGGGAGCGTTCACTGATACTTTGTATCTGTCTTTAACAGTTGTGAAGAATAAAAGAACTCGCACTGAATGATTATTTAGTGTGCAACAAATGCTTTTGTCCGTTTTGTTATTTTAATTTAAGATCCGATTCTCTTTTGTTTGTAATTTTGTGTTTATTAGGATATTTTATTTATTTTCTGTTTAAGAGAAAAAAAGGGGATTGGTTCCCTTTTTTTATTTGTGCCGATTTTATTTTTCTTTCTTTGTAAGTACATTGTTGATTGTATTTATGTGTAAATTGTATTTTTTTCTTAAAAATGCGCAGTTCAGAATAAACGAGGTCTGGCCCGAACAACACGCTCATCGCTGTCTCCTCTCTGATTCACAGAGTATTAGCTGCACAGTGCTCTTCAGCCTGTGTGGTGCTTGCTGCTGGCCCAGGTTCCCCTAGATCTGGTGCCAGTAACACTGACTTTTGATCACTCCAAGAAATATCCCCTATTCTCAAAATGTTGGCAGATTCAGCCTCCAGAACAACATTAAAACAGCCATGAGAAGTTGTCTGTTTGAGGCAAGGTCCAAAACCTAATGACAAAAACCCATTTAGCAATCCAACTCAAGTTATTTGACTTATGCACAAGCGGTTGCGCAATTAAGGTCCATGCGGACCAGGAGGAAGTTGTGAGACTGTGTGCTCAGGTAACAGCAGGTCCTCTGTTCATATTTTAAGTGCCCTCATTTAATTTAATTGTTTATATGTAGTTACTGGAACCACAGTCGGTGTTTCTTGTCACTGTAGAGAAAAAGTTCAATGTATTCATCTGGTTCATATGGATTCTCTGTTGAGCTTGTTTAGACTGAATATTAATTAAAACTAGAAAATTGCTGTTTCTGTGAAACAGCACGTGAGAATGCATTCTGCAGAATGAACAAAGCAGAAGATGCTGAGAAAATCTAAAAAAGTAATAAGCAATAATTAGCTGAAGAACACATGAAACAGAAGGAGGCTGAAAGAAGAGAAAGAGGATTAAAAAGAAGCAGAAAATGTAAATGCTGAATGAAGAAACCAGAAGATGCTGAAAAATATGACAGTAAAAATGATCAACACTCTGTTAAAGAACACAAGAAAGAGAACAAGCCAGAAAGAGAAAAGCAGAAAAGAGAAAGAAGAGAAAGAAACATAAAGGATAAAAAGAGAAAAAGGAAAAAGGGGGGAAAGAAGCAAAAAGAATAGAAAGAGAAGAAAGATGCAGAAAGGATAGAAAGAGAGAGGCTAAAATGCTAACATTAGCATATTGGCTATCACTACAATGAAGGATGACATTGATTTACCCTTTCTACTGTGTAAAAAGCGGTGTAAAAGCTGAAATTAGCTAAAATGCTAAGGCTAGCTAAATGTTAATGTATTGAGACTAGCATGTTGGCTAATATTAACTCAGTCCATCTATAATGCTTAGTACAGCCCATATGAAAAAGTCTATGAAATTGCCCTTTAAAATGATTAATTCTTGTTCAGGTATTTGAACAGCAGTAGAAGCTTTTTAAACACCTGACATCAAGTGGCTGCTGTTTTGTTGCTCCCCTGGGACCTATGAAGATGGTCTTATCATCATAAGTCACAGAGTAGTGCTTTCTTACTGGTTCTGATCAATTTGGACCTGGTTCTGTTAGAGTGTTCCTAACTGGTTCTCATGAATATTTGTACTAGGTTCTGGTGCTGATTTTCTCCTGGTTCTAATGCAGTTTGGACTTGGTTCTGAAAGAAGGGTCCTCCTGGTTCTGAAGGAGATTTGGACCTGGTTCTGGTAGAGTTTTCTTCCTAGTTCTGATAGTTTTCATGTAGTTCTGATAGACTTTAGACCTGGTTCAGGTGGAAGTTTGTACATGGCTCTGATGAAGATTGTAACCAGGTTCTGATGGAGATTTGTTTCTGGTTCCGGTGGAGTTTTGGTCTGATTCTAATGGAGATTTGTTTCAGGTTCTGATGGATTTTGGACGTGGTTCTGATGCAGGGTTATAACTGGTTCTCATGGATATTTCTACCAGGTTCTGATGGGGATTTCATCTTGGTTCTGGTGGACCTGGTTCTGATGGAGTTTGGGTCTGGTTCTGATGGAGATTTGTTCCAGGTTCTGATGTGCTAACAGCCTATATGCAAAAGTATATGAAATTGCCTTTCCCATTATTTGATTTGTTTCTGCTTCTCTGCCTGCTCAGACGCTTTTCTCCTAAGCTCCCTGCTTGCTTGCATTCTTTTACTTCTAACTTTTTATCTCTTAGCCAAAATTACGAAAATATTGGACTAAAACAACTTCTTACCAGCGACTCCCAAGGATTATTATTATTTTTTTTTTCTAAAGGATTTTGATGTTTTTATAATCGAACTCAAAAGAAGGACAAGTTGACGCCAGCTAATCAGCACAAAATGCCTCCTTTCACCACAGAGGACTTCGACAAACTTTTACAGAAATTGTCTGTTTTGGAGATGAAAATCCATCAACTAGAAGTTAATGTGGAGGTGAATATGGGGTACAGCGATGATTCAACTCTGCCTGTGATCCCAAACAGTGACAGCCAGCTCAACAACTCAGCGGGCAATCAGAACACTGAGAATAAACCTACCAGCAGAAGACCCCCTGGCATGTTTTAGGGGCATGCCCAAAAAATCAAGGTGGACGACTCACTGGAAGATCTCAGCAATTTAAGAAATTAGAATGGCCAGAATTACAGAGAAATGTCCCCGTTTCTCCTGGGAAAAGGAGACTTCGACAGCGAGCTGCTGTCACAACAACTGATAGGAGTGAGACAGCTGGAAATAATGGAGTTCTCCTCCAGAACATATTTGTTCTACTACAGAATGAAAACCAGGAAAATGATCCATCTTCTGAGAACAATAAAAGGTTTGAGAACAACCTTCATTCTAAACAGTCTTCTCCTAAACTGCTGGACCAAGAACCCTAATAGTGGGCAACACAGCTGTGGATGGGATTAAAAACTTCTGCAACAAGAAAAACACAGAAGTTCTGATTGGTACCAGTAACGTGGTCTCTGATATCTCAGAAAATATTCTTGCAATCACTGAAAAGCGCCCGTCTCTAGAAAACCTTATTATACACTGTGGAGCCATGGATGACGTGGCTAAGAAAAAATCAGAAAGACTGAAGGAGGATTTCACTCGTCTTCTGAATATTATTGGAGGTCTCAATATCAAGGTGTTTCTCAGCGGACCCTTTGCACCGATTTTCTGTGGAGATGAGATTTATTCCAGACTTCTGATGATTATTAACTGGTTGAAAAAAACATGTGCTACCACACCTGTGAACTTCATCGACAACTTTAATATTTTTTTGGGAAAAAAGACAACTCTCCAAGCAAGATGGTTTCTGTTTGAACAAGCTGGGAGCCAGACGTCTCACATCTAATCTCTTCTATTCAGTAAATAATCCGCCAGCAGCTTCAACCTTCAGCAGAGAACATGGAGTATCAACAACAATGATAACGCTTCCTCCAACAACTCCAGCAGAAACAATCAGCCAGTTGGCTGAGAAAGAGAGGTCATCACAAAAGGTCTCCCCGTCGAAATCCACAGGAGAAGTGGACCCCCCCCCCCCATTATACCCCCAGACCCAGACCGACCCCCCGGTGAACCCCCCTCACCCCAGACCCCGAACCAGAACTCTACCATCTCCCCACTGATCCCGCTTTTTGCTTTACTGGATTCTGATAACATGAAAGGAGCTCTTAAAATCGGGACCCAAATGGTTCTGACATCTTCTCCATTCAACACCCCCCGTGGCCGAGGCCCTGCTACTAAACCAACATCTTCCAAATGCCGCAGACCTACATCACCTCCTAATCTATCTCCTCCTAATCAGAACCTTCAAATCACTTCTCTGTGATACAGTCTGGGCCCCAGTGGTAACTCTATCAGAAATGAGCATGTCCAGGAAAAACTTGGGCCCCTAATAGGAGATAGTTGTAAAATCTCTGTGTTTATACGTGACAGAAAGACCAAAGCTAAAAGGATAAGAGACAGTAATAAACAATCAATGAAAGCCATAAACTGTCAGGTACAACCAGACACAGAGTTAATATCAGCAACTAAGTCATATAAACTGGCTTTATTGAACATTAGATCTCTGTCAGGAAAATCATTTTTAATCAATGACTTCATTACTGACCACGATCTTGATGTTCTGTTTTTAACAGAAACATGGTTACATGAATTTAATGAAGCTCCCATTCTGATAGAGGCGACGCCTCCGAACTACTATTGTCTTTGTGAGAGCAGACAGCAAAGAAAAGGTGGAGGGGCCACTTTGTTTAAAGATTTATTAGAGTGTAAAAAAGTATTTCTGGGCAAATTTGACTCTTTTGAATATTTGGCTCTCCAGGTAAAGAGCCCGGTCCGAACCATGTTCTTGAATATTTACAGGCCTCCTAAGTCCAAAAGAAACTTTATCAATGATTTTAATGAGCTTTTATCTGTGATATGTGTTTATTATGACTGTTTAATTATTGTGGGAGACTTCAACATTCACATGGACAATCCTGAAGACAGAAGTCCAATAGATCTATGTGACACTCTTAGAAATGTTGGTTTGACTCAACATGTTAAACAGCAAACGCACAAACAGGGACATATTTTGGACTTGATCATCACTAAGGGTCTAAACATTTCCAAGGTGTCTATAACTGATGTTGCTCTATCTGACCACTTTTCTGTTATTTTTGAAAGCATCATCTGCAATGACTCAGTTTACCAAAGAGACATGATAAGAAAACACATCTTTAAGGACGGTGCTGCTGAAACCTTTAACCAGATTTACTCTTCTACCTCCACTTTGCCCTGTAACACTGTAGATGAGCTGGTAGATAACTTTCATTCTAAAATCTCAGACATCATTGATTCAATTGCTCCAATTAAAGTGAAAGTCGTTTCTGGGAAGAAAATGTCTCCATGGAGAAGTGCTCCACCAGTCAGAAGTGAAAAAAAGGAGTGTCGAAAAGCTGAACGCAGGTGGAGAAAGACTGGACTCCAGGTTCACTATATTATCTATAAAGAGAGACTATACAGATATAACCTACTACTGAAAAATGGAAGGAAATCTTTATTTTCTGAGATCATCAGTAAAAACATTAACAATGCTCGTCCATTATTTGCCACGGTCGACAAACCCTCCTGTAACTGTAGCATCTGAACTCCACTCTACCAGGAACTGCAATGAATTTGTTAACTTCTTCACTGAAAAAACTCAAAAGATCAGAGGGGCAGTCAGAACATCCACATCAACTCCAGGACCAATGTTGTCTCCAACTAGAACTGATTTTGACAAAATGTCCCAGTTTCACCAAATAAACTGCAAAAACTTAGAAGAAATCGTACAGCAACTAAGCTCTTCTTCCTGCTGTCTCGATGTTTTACCCACAGCTTTCCTTAAGAAAGTTTTGCCTGTAATAACATCTGATTTAACACAAATAATAAACACGTCCCTTTTGTCAGGTGTTTTCCTCCAGGCCCTAAAAACAGCAATTATCAAACCTCTATTGAAAAAGAGCAACTTGGACAAGCTGCTACTACAGAACTACAGGCCTATATCAAACCTCCTCTTCATCAGTAAGATTATTGAAAAAGCTGTGTTTCAACAGTTAAACAACTTCCTAACAACGAACAACCGCTTTGATGTCTTCCAGTCAGGCTTCCTGCTCACCACAGTACAGAGACTGCTCTTGTCAAGGTGTTCAATAACATCCGTATAAATGCAGACTGTGGAAGAACCATAGTGCTGGTATTATTGGACCTTAGTGCAGCATTCAACACTGTTGATCACTCAATGCCCAATGCGGCCGACAAACTATTGTAGTTTGAAATGTTTTCAATCACTTGTTCTGAATCTTACGTTTTGCTCCTCGAGGTTTCATTTAAAGGAAAGTAAAAACCATTCAACTAACATGTTTAAAGTGTTTAAAGCTGCTCAAAAGCTTAATATGGCTCAGTCTGCAATTCACTTTTAAGGGAGGAGTCACATTTGGATGGGCGGTGTTTAAGACAGTTGACCAATTAGAAGCATCATTATGAGTCAAAGTCCAGAGCAGAGGTTGCACTAGACTTTCTCAGTCATTTTGACTGACAGACTGACAGGGTAAAACAAAATCCTGTAATAATTAACCTTTACTGTCACTTTATTTAGAAAAATTAAATTATTATTGTTTATTAGGTGATTATTAATAATAATTCAAAAATCCTTAACATTTCATTCATCAGTAAGATTCTCACTTATTGTTTTTCTGTTTTTCTTTATTTTTCTTTTTGTCTATATTTTCCGTACATTTTTCTGCGCGTAACTAGTCCTACATTTTTCAACCGATTTCAACAATTCTGGTATCAAAACGTTCGGCTCGTTCTGGAGAGTAATGTACGGTGGCCGGGGGGTGCAAAACACTTTTACAAGTACCGAAACAAATTTACATTTCAGAAAACAAATTTACATTTCAGAAAACACTTTCACATTTCAGAAAACATTTACATTTCAGAAAATCAACCGGAAAGGGAATGTACCAACGCCGAGGCTGACCCGGAAGTCAGCCTCAGCACTGCATCTTTCGAAGGCCGTATTTGTAGACCGATTACGTCACAGCGCGGCGACGAAGGCTGTCCCAATTCATGAATCATGACTCCCTCAAATGCGGCCGACAAATGTGTCCTTACTTTGCCCGATTTGAAGGATGGGTCGTGAGTATCCTTCATGGCCCATCATTTCCCATCATTCATTGCGGGTCAAAGCGGATTGGTCAAGCAGGGGAAGCCATGGCGGACCATAGCAACAAAAGCTGTGAGTAAATTGTGGAAAATTACACTTTCTGTGACACAAATTAAGTTCTACAATGTTTTTAGTGCGGGAATATAACTATGTAGACGTGAAATATCTGCTTGATGTATCTAGATATCGCTTAATTTCAAACGTGCTCCGACGTGTTCGGAGTTTTCCGTTCCCGGCATAGTAACTGGCTCACCTCGCCAGCCCTACTGGCGGTGAGGCGAGCTAGCCCGGTAGAGATCTGACCGGACTCCCAGCACTAAGCTCCCGCTGGCAGTCATCACAGTGAACGTTTAACACAAGTGATTTCTAACAGTTTATGTTATTATTTTAATTGTTACTGAAAATCGATTTAATATTTCAGGTGATATTAAGGTTAACCAGAATAAATGGACAGTTTTATGTAATCTAACTGTATTGCTGGAGGGTGTTGGGGAGAGGTCTCTGACTATCATTTCAGCCTATGGGCCGAGTGGTAGTGCAGAGTACCCGGCCTTCTTGGCGTCCCTATCGGGGATGCTGGATAGTGCCCCTCCCGGGGACTCCATTATTCTGCTGGGGGACTTCAACGCCCACGTGGGAAACAACAGTGACACCTGGAGAGACGTGATCGGGAGGAATGGCTTCCCCAATATGAATCCGAGTGGTGTTTTGTTATTGGACTTCTGTGCTAGTCCATCAGTGCACTTGGCACCAGGACACCCTAGGCAGAAGGTCGATGATTGACTTTGTTGTCGTATCATCAGACCTTCGGCCGCATGTTTTGGACACTCGGGTGAAGAGAGGGGCTGAGCTGTCCACTGATCACCACCTGGTGGTGAGTTGGATCCGCCGGAGGAGGAGAAAGCCGGACAGACTTGGCAGGCCCAAGCGCATAGTGAGGGTCTGCTGGGAACACCTGGCGGAGCCCTCGGCCAGGGATATATTCAACTCCCACCTCCGGGAGAGCTTCGACCAGATCCCGGGGGATGTTGGAGACATAGAGTCCGAGTGGACCATGTTCTCCGCATCTATTGTTGATGCTGCTGCCCGTAGCTGCGGCCGTAAGGTCTGCGGGGCCTGTCGAGACGGCAATCCCAGAACCCGGTGGTGGACACCGGCAGTAAGGGATGCTGTCAAGATGAAGAAGGAGTCCTATCGGCTGAGGTGGCTCGGGCATCTATACCGGATGCCTCCTGGACGCCTTCCTCGGGAGGTGTTCCAGGCACGTCCCACCGGGAGGAGGCCCGGGGGAGGCCCAGGACACGCTGGAGGGACTATGTCTCTCGGCTGGCCTGGGAACGCCTTGGGCTCCCCCTGGAGGAGCTGGAGGAGGTGTCTGGAGAGAGGGACGTCTGGGCGTCTCTGCTGAGACTGCTGCCCCCGCAACCCGGTCCAGGATAAGCGGAAGACGACGAGTACGAGTACTTTTAAAACATACAGCATATTTCTGCATTAAAATTTAATATTGAAAAGCTTATTTATTCTCAATCACACTCTCCAGCGATACAGTTGGATTACATAAAACTGTCCATTTATTCTGGTTAACCTTAATATCACCTGAAATGTTAAATTGATTTTCAGTAACAATTAAAATAATAACATAAACTGTTAGAAATCACTTGTGTTAAACGTTCACTGTGATGACTGCCAGCGGGAGCTTAGTGCTGGGAGTCTGGTCAGATCTCTACCGGGCTAGGGTTGCCGGTAGGGCTGGCGAGGCGAGCCGGTTACTACGCCAGGAACGGAAAACTCCGAACACGTCGGAGCACGTTTGAAATTAAGCGATGTCTAAATAAATCAAGCAGATATTTCACGTCTACATAGTTATATTCCCGCACTAAAAACATTGTAGAAGTTAATTTGTGTCACAGAAAGTGTAATTTTCCACAATTTACGTACAGCTTTTGTTGCTATGGTCCGCCATGGCTTCCCCTGCTTGACCAATCCGCTTCGACCCGCAATGAATAATGGGAAATTATGGGCCACGAAGGATACTCACGACCCATCCTTCAAATCGGGCAAAGTAAGGACACATTTGTCGGCCGCATTTGAGGGAGTCATGATTCATGAATTGGGACAGCCTTCGTCGCCGCGCTGTGACGTAATCGGCCTACAAATACGGCCTTCGAAGGATGCAGCCCCTGAGGCTGACTTTCGGGTCAGCTTCGGCGTTGGTACATTCCCTTTCCGGTTGATTTTCTAAAATGTAAAAGTGTTTTCTGAAATGTAAATTTGTTTTCTGAAATGTAAATTTGTTTCGGTACTTGTAAAAGTGTTTTGCACCCCCCGGCCACCGTACATTACTCTCCAGAACGAGCCGAACGTTTTGATACCAGAATTGTTGAAATCGGTTGAAAAATGTAGGACTAGTTACGCGCAGAAAAATGTACGGAAAATATAGACAAAAAGAAAAATAAAGAAAAACAGAAACACAATAAGTGAGAATCTTACTGATGAATGAAATGTTAAGGATTTTTGAATTATTATTAATAATCACCTAATAAACAATAATAATTTAATTTTTCTAAATAAAGTGACAGTAAAGGTTAATTATTACCGGATTTTTTTTTACCCTGTCAGTCTGTCAGTCAAAATGACTGAGAAAGTCTAGTGCAACCTCTGCTCTGGACTTTGACTCATAATGATGCCTGTAATTGGTCAACTGTCTTAAACACCGCCCATCCAAATGTGACTCCTCCCTTAAAAGTGAATTGCAGACTGAGCCATATTAAGCTTTTGAGCAGCTTTAAACACTTTAAACATGTTAGTTGAATGGTTTTTACTTTCCTTTAAATGAAACCTCGAGGAGCAAAACGTAAGATTCAGAACAAGTGATTGAAAACATTTCAAACTACAATACCAAGCTAGTTGATTTTCACATTCATGTTCTCTCATTCTGTTTTGGCCTTAAAAAGATCAGTGCACATGTGGTGTCATTAAAAAGGAGCATTTCAGAAGGACAGGTCAGCAGAATAACTAGCAAACAGAAAATGAGCTGTCATGTTAGATGGTTTGAATCTTCATCAAAATAAAGTAAATAAAGAGCAAAGCAAAAGCAAATGTGTGTACATATCTCCAATCAACGGAGCTTTAAATGATGTTGAGAGCACAGATGAGATCTGACAGTGGTTCTGATGTAGGCATACCTAATGTGAAGTGACTCAGGCCTGAGGTGAAAGCTTGTTATCCTGTATAAAATAAGATCTGTATAACTTTTGTTAAAGCTTCAGCTTCCTGTTTGCAGGCCATTAAATCCAACAAGGTCCATAACAAAGTTCTTAAACAGACATTTCCAGGTTGGCTTAGCCGTCTTTGCCTTTGTTTCAGTTTTATTTCTGGAGGCCTCCACAGAGAGAGAGAGTTTTGATGACCCAGGGCCAAAGCATTGGTTTGATTCATTAGATGCTTCCAATTACATATGGAGACACGGCTGACTGACCAGGAATCTCTTCAAACTCACTCTTGCTGCTTAGAGTAACATAGAAGTTAAATGATATTTAAGCAAACTCACAGCTCCATTAAGTATTTATCACACTGTACTTTACAATCCTTCCTGGTACTGATTAATGGATGACTGGAGAAACGTATCACACTTATATAAAAACAGTATTTTTATTGGTATTAAAACAGCTGTCTCTGTTTCCTGTGTGATGCCACATATGATGGTGCACTAAAAAACATGTTACACTCATCTAAAAGTGAGGAAGGGTCCCCAACTAAAATAGCAGGAGGTCCACTATCTCCATCATCCAAACACTTTGGAGTCCGAACATTTTACATCAACTGACAAAAATATTTTCTTTAATTTTTATTTAACATTTAATTAACACTAGAAGTTTTAAACTACTGATAAATTATTCATATGAACATGATATCATCTGCTGAACAGAAAAGTGCAATCCAATTAAGAACGAATATTAAACGCACTGTTGGAGTCATCCAATTTGGTCGGACAGACCGCCTAGGCTGCGCAGTACAACAGGCGTCGCAGGTCTGACGTCACCTGGGATTATAAAACCCACAGAAACCAAACTTTCGTTGTCATTTCCAGCGTGTTGTCACGGGACGACGCAATGGAGGCAGATACAGTACAGACCAAAAGTTTGGATACAACTTATCATTCAAAGAGTTGTCTTTATTTTCATGACTATGAATATTGTAGCTTCACATTGAAGGCATCAAAACTATGAATTAACACATGTGGAATTATAATTATAATTATAATTGGTTATAATCAGTCTGACAGAGAGAGGTACCCCAATCCTTGTGGTTTTTAGTATAACAATGACCATCAGTGGGACCCTTTGTGAGGTTCCTTGAGACGACATTGTTGTAAATAAGCGCTGTTTAACTAAATAATCTGAACTGAAACTATCTGTGTAGTTATGCTGCTATAGGCTTAGGCTGCTGGAGGACATAATGACCACTTTCATCCTCTTTGCTACATTCTCATACTACTCTCCAATTTTGCATTATTTGCTGTTATTTCAGCTTTTAACTTTATGTTCTCTCTTTTCTCTTCCTAGAAGCTACACCTGGCCTGGCTCTGTGTCTACCTGTGACACCTTTCTGGAGAGGGGAATTGTCCGAGCTTCTGCTGGCAACAACTTAATGCTCACCTTCTACCGATGATCCACATAGCCCTGTCTTTTAGTGTTTAACCCTTTCTCTCTCCTAGACATGGCTACTGACTGAGCTTCTACTGTAACTAACTCTATGTGCTCTCTTTCAGACTCTAACCTTGAAAACTGGCTCAGAGTTTATCTGTTCTTTCTTTCTAGATGAAACGACTAAAGAAGCTACATCCATTAACATTTACTTTTCCTTCCCATAGAAAGTACTACTGGATCAGTGCGTCTTTGTTCTTTTTGTGTCTCTGCTCTGTTCTCTCAAACCCCCAGTCGGTCGTGGCAGATGACCGCTCACACTGAGCCTGGTTCTGGTTCTGCTGGAGGTTTCTTCCTGTTAAAAGGGAGTTTTTCCTCTCCACTGTCGCTACATGCATGCTCAGTATGAGGGATTGCTGCAAAGTCAACACCAGTGACTGTCCACTGTCTCTACATGCTCATCCAGGAGGAGTGAATGCTGCAAGTCACTGACTGGATGCAATCTGCTGGGTTTCCTTAGATAGAAAAACATTTTATCCAATTTGAATAAATAACTGAATCTGACTGAACTGTTCAATGATTAGGATTAATTGGAATGTATGCACTTAACTTGGAATCTGTATGATTAGATTGAATTTACTTAAAGTGACTTGAGACGACATGTGTTGTAAATTGGCCCTATATTAATAAAAATGAATTGAACTAATTCTCTTCTTAATATACAGTTCAATGGCATCATTTTAAATTTATTTATAGTTTTTTATTAACTACCATTAAAATAATTTTCTGTTCTGTTTGGCCAGTTTCTATATTTGCCTGCGGTTGTTATCTTGTCCATCAGTCGATCCTTCTAAAGATAAGTGCTTGTACTGGATTTAATCAGGGGTATCTGAGGAGATGGGGACAAAATCAAATGTACACCACACTTTTTTATCTGTAAAAACACATATTCTTTTCCCTCTTTATAGAGATGAACCACCTTGCGTTTCTTTGTGGTTGGACTGGAAAACTTTAGGAGGAGTGAATACTTTTGCAAGTTTCTGTAATGTGTTGTGAATGTGTGTTATTATTGCTCCATATGAGAGGAGAGTTTTGCAGCCATTGCCACACAGAGTTTGTTTGTGCTGTATTCAGTGAGATGTGCTCCCATGCTTCCTCTGTAAGATTAAACATCTCAGATTGAATAAAGCCAGCGTAGAAACATTTGCTGCAAACCATGATGATGTACATTTATGCACACCAGCGGTGTAATGATGTTCAGTAACAAGATGTTGTCATCCCAACAGCAGCATCTCCACTCACCGAGTGTTTGAAGTGGACACTAATGAGCTCTTTACGGTCCTCCACTCCTCCGATCGACCCGTACAGGGGTGTTACTCTCTGGCATGGGTGTGTGGCCAAGATGGGGGTTTGGACACTGCTGTCTAGGGTGAGAAGGTATATAAGAGAGAACACTGGAGGTTCTCAACTACTTTAACTCGAAGAGGGCATTCAACTTTGAATCAAATCCTCATTGTTTTTATTGTTTCTGATTGCGAGCCTCCAGCTGATGGTCCAATATTAGAAAACTTGATTTCTACAAACTTCTGACATTCTGAGTCTTGTTCCTGAGAGACAGGTAAGAATTCATGAACCTTCAGAAATCAAAGCCTTTCTATGGATGCAAAACCTTAAGAAACTAAAGAAAAATCTCCTGGCAGTGATATAAATTTGGTTTGTTTGACTGAAATGAGTTCTGGCTTTAGTTCAGTGACGGATTTCAAACAGCACCTGGGTTGTTCATGGATCTGTGCATGTTTGTGATCAGAATCCAGTAACAAAATTCAATTATTTGGTTTCCATTTAAAAATAAAAAAAATACAAAATTTTTATCTTTATGTAAAATTAACACTTTAAAGATATTTTCCCATTTAATTTCTGCCCACAAAACAAATCAACAAATCAACAGAAAGACATAAAGTAAACACTTATCTAAAATTTGAACGAGTTCAGACATGAATATGTTATTTTTAAATTGTCAGTATGAGCAGTGATGTCATAGGGTGAAGCACAACATTTTCAGGGCCGGAGGGCACCAGAATATTTTTTGGTTTCCTTTTACCTTTAATTTTTTTATTATTTTCAATACTAACACAATTGAAGGTTCTGCTCAACTGTTTTCTAATTTAATCCGTTGGATTTGACCAAAATACAAATAGGAGTTGTTTCTTGTTTTTTATGGTTTCTGGCTACAACATCCAGTTACCAGAACATAAATGGACCTTTATAGGATTGCAGACAAGATTCAGAAATTAAACTTGATTAAACTGAGCTATTGAAACAGGCAAATTACCATGTGAATGCTGGCTCTTTGGCTCCATATTAGAAATCCACTGCTTCCAGTCTGGAGGTGAGATCTGTATTTAAACCCAACAAAAGATAAACATGGATTTGAACACTACAGACGATATGAAGAAACTGTTTGTCATATTGTTGTTAAAAGCATATCAGGTGTTCTGAGCTGAGGTAGTGATGGTGTTAATGTATCCATATACAGCTTATGGTGAATTCTAAACCCTTGATCTGTTTTTCTTGGAGACACAGTGACTTGTCTTTATTTCATCTACAGCAGATTGTGATGGCGTTTCACCATACGCTAGTCCCATGAGTCTCTCTCTCTCTGTTTTGGTTTTTGAGCGCAGATTGTTCTGTCAGGTTATGGTTTTGACCCATAAGGTGAAGCCCCAGCAGATGAAAGTTATAGAGTTAGCAGGTGGGACTCCCTCCATCAACATACTGAGTGCGCTCCTGACGAGAATAATACATATAAAATATATTGCCAAAAGTATTTGTCTGTCTACTTCTACATGTACGTAAACTTTGATGGCACTCTATTCTTAACCTATAAGGTCCAGTTTGTTGATGGACCCCCCATTGCCATCAATAGCAACTTTAAATATTCTGTAAACATCTTCCAAGGCTTAGAAATGTGTTCATAGATCAGAACCAGAATTGCAGCCTCCAATCTAATTCATCCCAAAGGTGTTCATAAAGGTTCAGGTCAGGAGTCTGCAGGCCAGTTCTCCACATCTGCAGTCATGGAAGGGATTGGAACGCCAGGATTCATTGATTCTTTTTCAATGGTTATGGTCAATCTGACAGAGAGAGGTATCCCAATCATTGTGGTTTTTAGTATAACAATGACCATCAGTGGGCTCTAGGCAAACACCCTGTCTACTTTTAAGGCTTAAAACTTTCCTTTTTGATAAAACTTATAGTTAGAGTGGCTTAGGTTATCCTGAACTATCTGTATAGTTATACTGCTATAGGCTTAGGCTGCTGGAGGACATAATGACCTCTTTCACACTCTTCGCTACATTCTCACACTACTCTCCAATTTTGCATTATTTGCTGTTATTTCAGCTTTTAACTTTATGTTCTCTCTTTTCTCTTCCTAGAAGCTACACCTGGCCTGACTCTGTGTCTACCTGTGACACCTTTCTGGAGAGGGGCATCGTCCAAGCTTCTGCTGGCAACAACTTAATGCTCACCTTCTACCAATGATCCACATGGCCCTGTCTTTTAGTGTTTAACCCTTTATCTCTCCTAGACATGGCTACTGACTGAGCTTCTACTGTAACTAACTCTATGTGCTCTCTTTCAGACTCTAACCTTGAAAACTGGCTCAGAGTTTATCTGTTCTTTCTTTCTAGATGAAACGACTAAAGGAGCTACATCCATTAACATTTACTTTTCCTTCCCATAGAAAGTACTCCTGGATCAGTGCTTCTTTGTTCTCTTTGTGTCTCTGCTCTGTTCTCTCAAACCTTCAGTCGGTCGTGGCAGATGGCCGCTCACACTGAGCCTGGTTCTGGTTCTGCTGGAGGTTTCTTCCTGTTAAAAGGGAGTTTTTCCTCTCCACTGTCGCTACATGCATGCTCAGTATGAGGGATTGCTGCAAAGTCAACACCAGTGACTGTCCACTGTCTCTACATGCTCATCCAGGAGGAGTGAATGCTGCAAGTCACTGACTGGATGCAATCTGCTGGGTTTCCTTAGATAGAAAAACTTTTTATCCAATTTGAATAAATAACTGAATCTGACGGAACTGTTCAATGGTTAGGATTAATTGGAATGTATGAACCTGACTGTTGTGAAGTGCCTTGAGACAACATGTGTTGTGAATTGGGGCTATATAAATAAACTGAATTGAATTGAATTGAATTGGTGCTGGGACCCAATACGTTTGGCATTATAGTGTATATTTATATAGTCAGCTCTCTTATGGAACTGGACTGGGTCTTTGTAGATGTGGAGCCCTAGCACCACTCTCTCAGTTTGGATGATGGTCAAGTCTCAGCACAAACAGCTGTCCAATTGGGCATTAGTTTGAGTATGTATGTATATACAGGGGTGGACAATGAAACTGAAACACCTGTCATTTTAGTGTGGGAGGTTTCATGGCTGAATTGGACCAGCCTGGTTACCAGTCTTCATTGATTGCACATTGCACCAGTAAGAGCAGAGTGTGAAGGTTCAATTAGCAGGGTAAGAGCACAGTTTTGCTCAAAATATTGAAATACACACAACATTATGGGTGACATACCAGAGTTCAAAAGAGGACAAATTGTTGGTGCACGTCTTGCTGGCGCATCTGTGACCAAGACAGCAAGTCTTTGTGATGTATCAAGAGCCACGGTATCCAGGGTAATGTCAGCATACCACCAAGAAGGACGAACCACATGCAACAGGATTAACTGTGGACGCAAGAGGAAGCTGTCTGAAAGGGATGTTCGGGTGCTAACCCGGATTGTATCCAAAAAACATAAAACCACGGCTACCCAAATCACGACAGAATTAAATGTGCACCTCAACTCTTCTGTTTCCACCAGAACTGTCCATCAGGAGCTCCACAGGGTCAATTTACACGGCCGGGCTGCTATAGCCAAACCTTTGGTCACTCATGCCAATGCCAAACGTCGGTTTCAATGGTGCAAGGAGCGCAAATCTTGGGCTGTGGACAATGTGAAACATGTATTGTTCTCTGATGAGTCCACCTTTACTGTTTTCCCCACATCCGGGAGAGTTACGGTGTGGAGAAGCCACAAAGAAGCGTACCACCCAGACTGTTGCATGCCCAGAGTGAAGCATGGGGGTGGATCAGTGATGGTTTGGGCTGCCATATCATGGCATTCCCTTGGCCCAATACTTGTGCTAGATGGGCGCGTCACTGCCAAGGACTACCGAACCATTCTTGAGGACCATGTGCATCCAATGGTTCAAACATTGTATCCTGAAGGCGGTGCCGTGTATCAGGATGACAATGCACCAATACACACAGCAAGACTGGTGAAAGATTGGTTTGATGAACATGAAAGTGAAGTTGAACATCTCCCATGGCCTGCACAGTCACCAGATCTAAATATTATTGAGCCACTTTGGGGTGTTTTGGAGGAGCGGGTCAGGAAACGTTTTCCTCCACCAGTATCACGTAGTGACCTGGCCACTATCCTGCAAGACGAATGGCTTAAAATCCCTCTGACCACTGTGCAGGACTTGTATATGTCATTCCCAAGACGAATAGACGCTGTATTGGCCGCAAAAGGAGGTCCTACACCATACTAATAAATTATTGTGGTCTAAAACCAGGTGTTTCCGTTTCATTGTTCAACACCTGTACATACATACATATATATATGCATGCATATATGCCCCCAGTGCCTCCCCAGCCCCCCTCTAGCTCCGCCTCTAAGTACCGGCAAGAATTTAAAACTACTTTCACCCCTGGTTATAAGTCTTTCAATTTGAGGGTTAATCAGTGATTATTTCAGATTTCTAAAACATTTAATAAACCTTAAAAAACTTTTTTGCTCAGTCTCATGTACTGTCAGGCTGGACAATAACACCCCAGCACAGCTGTAGTCTCCTAATATTTAAAATAAAATTCTGGGTTACAACAGTTTTGACTAAATTCATGTTTCTATGGGGCCATTTGAAGCGGCCTGATACGTTCCATTCTGTGACGTTGTTCTACCGCTAACTGCCTGCTAACACTAGTTGTTTCTTTCTACAGTCACCAGATACATGTTTTTTTGGAGGAGGCATTGCTGAAAAGTCAATGACATCAAGCAAACATGCTGTAAATAGATAATATTTTACCAATTAGTGTTATATGGTCGATGAACTTTGATTGAAGTAGACTATAATTAGGATCGAATGTTAATGTAAGTGGATAAAATGTCACTTTACTGTATGGTTGTAATGAAATTTAGAGTGAATTAGAACCTTTATATGGAATATAAATTGCATCTATTTTTTCAGTGCCTTAAGATGACATTTATTTGTAAAATATATTAATAAACTGAACTTCAGGAGGTTTTTTTCTTTTTAGAATGTCAGAGCTTTTGGCTTTTTCTCGTATATCCTTCCTGCTGATTTGGGTTCTGGTCATTTCTTCGATGACATCTGGCTTCCCTCAACCTCGACTACCTCTCAGGTATTCAGTGAATCTCATGTGGAATCTTTTTTAAACTCGTACATTTGGCCAATTATATCCTTCATATTACTCTAATAACATACATTGCAGATATGGTCTCATTTCTGTGATGTCTTCTGTGATCCTAGAAATCCTGATGATCCACAGGAAGTGAAACGAGATGATTGGGAGGTCCTCTTCCCCTCCATTTCCCTCCATGACTGGAACATCCAGATGATGTCGGCGCCCAGCCTAAAAGCAGCTGGAGACAGCAAGGCTGATCTGATGAGGGAGGCATGGCTGTTTGCTCCGGAAAGGATGGAGGCCAGGTATTGGAGCTCTATGGGAAAAAGAAATCTCAATGATGTTTACACGCCCTAAACCACTTTTTAAAATTTCACTAAGCAGTTATATTCACAGCTACCTGCATGAAAAACTTAAGAAAACATTTCCTATATGTCCTGTTTGTAGTTATTTATTATTGTAAATCTTTTCAGCTGTTTTAAAAGTTTTTACATCTACGTTTTCAGAAGATAAAATGAGTCTGAAGATTTGAAGGAAAGGTGATCCAAAGAAACATTTTCTGGTTATTTTAATCCATTAGATTCAATAAACAAATTACCTTTGCAGGACCAGTAGGTGCCAACAATATCAAGATTAGTCACTTAGAAAATAAAAAGCTTTTCCATTAATTATCCTTTTCAGCACGTGACTGATGACATTAATGTCGACAGTGTTGGAACCAATGAACACGGATATAAATGAATGAGTCAAACTGGTTTCCAGTATGCAACTAGGATTGACCATTTTTTAAATTTGCATCTGAAACCGATTTCCTGTGTTGGTTCCAATTCTTATAAAAGGCAGGGTCAAAAACTGTGGAGCTAAATTGGGGTCATAAAGTTTGTTCAAAAGAAAAAAATTTTAACCTGAAAAATTATTTTGAACTTGAAGATTTTATTTTTCCAGCTTCAAACTTCTGACCCTGTTTTGGCGTGTGGGCGGGGCCTCAGATCACATATATATATATATATATATATATATATATATATATAGATATATAAATTCATTAACCTTCAGAAATCAAAGCCTATATCAATCTATAAGTAGTTTTATTACACAAAAATTACCAACTATGACCCCATTTGGTATTCATGAAATCAGCAATTACTTGATTCAAATACATCTGTAAATATTTCAATGGGCTTCGGACCATCTGAAAGTTGAATTTAAATGTCTGTCGTTTTTATTCAGAAAATCCACTCGTTTTGCATCTGGTTTCATTGATTTGTAAGGTAGACTTCCAATATGGCGAACTGAAGTTTGAAGTTGGAAAAAAAAATCTGCAAGTGCAAGTGGCCATTTGCATTTGAGATGACCCGCCGATTTAGGTCGAGAATAACATGAGTTGCCTCAATGTTGCTGTAAGACGTGTTTTATTGTTTTACTAACCTGATTCTGACTGCATGTCGGAGTGTCGGAGGAAGAGGCAGAGGAGGAAGACGCATGATTATATCATGCTCCCTCCTTTGCATGATAAAATCTTAGTGTAAGTGTTGCACTGAGCCGACTTGTAATTTATTTTATTAAAATTAAGCCACACCTTTGATCGCCTCTGGTTACTGTCCATAGTCGAGCACATACTTCCTGTAGATTCGTCTTTGCGCCTTCTTCTTCTGGTCGGTGGACTAGGTATCCAAACTAAGAATCAAAATTTGAAAATCTAAATGATTCCCAAAGAATTGGAATGTCAGTCCTGGGTCCAATCTATTCTCGAGACTTGATGCCCAACCCTAGCACTCACAGACCAATAGTTGACAGCTGATAAGGAAGACTCCAACATTATTAATTTACATCCCACATTGTCAAGTGTTAAACACAAAAGCTATTTCTCCTTGAAGGAAAACTAATTTTCCTTTTAATTTACTAAAAATTGCCTGTACACATTTTTTATTGTTTATCTTTGCACCTGAGTGTGAAGGCTACGTTCACACTGCAAGTCTTGATGCTCAATTCCGATTTTTTTTCTGAAATCCAATATTTTTTTGCGTGGTTGTTCAAACCACTAATTAAAGAGACCTCCAGACTTCAGTCTGAACAGTTCGAGACCCCAAAGCAGCCCACATGCCCGGATAGAGAATGTAGACAACACAGAGCAGCGCTCTGTTTACAGAGATTATAATGGATGTTGCTGTCTCTGTGTTATTATTAAGTTGTTGAGCGATGGGAGCCGACAATATTCTGACCACATCATAACAAGATGAGGAAAGGTAAGAAAACAGAGAGTAATACTATTAGAACTAAACTTGATGTTAAGGCATAACTCCGCCCCCAAACCCATTGCGAAAAACGCCACCAAAGTGGGCGGTGCCAAAATACGTGGAGGGGCGTGGCCAAGTGTGGGGATGAGCAAAGGGGTTAAGTGGGGGTGTGGTCAGGAGGACGAGGGAAAGTGGCAGCTAGCTTCATTTGACATGTTGAAACATGGAGAGCGACGCTGGTAGGTTCACCACAGACAGATCTTTGGAGGTGGAGGATTTATCAACCCCCTCGTCACCAGAGGTTGAGGGAGGCTTTATGGAGCCCAGCGGGCCTGAGCCTTACCAGTCCGAGCCGCTGGCTCAAGGCGCTGAGTCAGAGATGCCCGAAGCTGGCGCTGCTGAGGCAGTGGAGGACAGAATGGGTCCAGTTCATGAGTGGTAACATGATGTTAGCAGCATCATAGCTAACATAGGCTAACGTTCAAAGCAGATACAAACTTTCAGAATGTTTACATTTACATGTACACTACCAGTCAAACGTTTTAGGACCCCTTTCATATTTAATGGTTTTCTTTATGTTTATGACTATTTCCATTGTACGTAGATTCTTACTGAAGGCATCAAAACTGTGAATGAATACATAAGCAATTATGTAGCAAACAAAATATTGTAAAAATAACTTGATATTTTAGATTCCTTAAAGTAGCCGCCCTTTGCTGTGATACCTGAACTATTAACCTTTGACCTTTTCTCAATGAACCTCTGGCTGAACGCGGCGCTGTGGCATGGACATGGACCAGGCTGTACTGTTACAGTAGAAAAATTCAACAGCAGTAACCACCGTTCAACCAAAGAGGGCAGCATTAAGATGGCTTTAGGACAAATACTGCTGAATTAAACAAGTTTATATGGTTATGTAAAAAAATGCACATTAACATAAAGATAGCACCCTGAAGGCCCAGCTTATGGTTTATCTGCAAAAAAAAAGTTGATTTGGGGTTTAGTTCTTCTTTAACAATGGTCTTTAGTGGAGCAGATCCACAGAGGTGGACGGAGATGTTTCAGCTGGCTGGCGTTGTCCTCATCACTTATTAAAAATACTCTATTCCTGGCCATGAATTAAATTAATGTTGATAATTTGAACCATAAATAAATGAAGATGAGTGCATCTTCTTTGCTTGATGTCAGTATTCAGGCCTTAATGTGTGAATCTTTTCCTTTAACTAGGACGTTTCTGAGGAAGATCTTCTTAAAGGTGAACTCTTGGCGGTTCTGTCTGGTAAATGTTGTCATGTTGTCTCCAGTGTGGAGGGGGTCTGGCCCACTGAGTGGGCATCAGAAGGAGCCCGGCTGGTGAAGAGGAACATGGTGGTGGCTGACGACGCTGCCTTCAGAGAGAAGAGCAAACTCCTCACTTCCATGGAGAGACAAAAGTGGCTCAACTCCTACATGCAGAAACTTCTGGTGGTTAACTCCTGACGAATGCTGGATGTTTCTGCAGTGTTAAATGTGTTTATCTATGTGGAGAAAATGTTGCTGGCATTAAACTCAGAAGTGAATCAAAATACAAAAGATGTTTCTGATGTTCATGACAAGTGCTGCTGAGTTTGACAGACATGTTGGTTTAGTCTGTGTCACAGACGAAAACTCATTCAGCTTCACATTCAGATTATCGTTACTCTAAAACTAATTATTTGTTTTTGCTTTTACAGCCTTAGAAGCACTTCTTACCAAGACAAATGGATCCAAAGATGCAACACCAGAACCTTGGTACATTATGGAGATGAGCTGAAACAGAACGTTTTCTCCATCTAAAGTTCTGATATCAAATAAATCTGCCCAAAGCAGCAACGATCCTTTGTGAAGAAACATTTTTGGCATTATATTCCTACTTTAACTTCCAATCTATGTGGGCTTTATTCTACATGTTTCTGTTGTGAGAACTGAGCGGACAGTAAGAGCAGATTTTCCCCAGGTATTAAACAGGTAGAAAACACAAGCGTTAGCCCTGATGGGTTGCTCTTGCTCTAGTCTGACACCTGGTGGTCAATTTGTAGAACTATGCTGTGACTGACATTTAATGTTTTGACTCAACCATCCTGGAAAATTTTCTATTTTATATTGCAAACTTTTCCAGAATCAAAGTTTAAGGTTTTTATTTCGTGAAGTTCAAACCATGTTAGACATTTACTCTAAGGTTACAGGAAGTGTTGGGATGGCGCGTTGGCTTAAAATTATTTAAATTCAGACTCTGCTTTATTTCATGTATCATAAGAGTAATGCAACTAGAGCTGCAGAGTTATCTACTGCATGTAGTTTAAATGTTTTTCTATGGTTTATAAACCGAGCCCAGGTGGTTCTGTGATGTATTCACGGAGAGAATCAGTTCCCTGCAGCACAAAACACATCTTTGCTAATTCATGCAGCTGCATCTCAATTAGAAAATCATCAAAACACTTTTTTTTTCAAAAAATCATTTAAATAACTAAAGGTCCTTCTCAAAATATTAGCATATTGTGATAAAGTTCATTATTTTCTATAATGTCATGATGAAAATTTAACATTCATATATTTTAGATTCATTGCACACTAACTGAAATATTTCAGGTCTTTTATTGTCTTAATACGGATGATTTTGGCATACAGCTCATGAAAACCCAAAATTCCTATCTCACAAAATTAGCATATTTCATCCAACCAATAAAAGAAAAGTGTTTATAATACAAACAACGTCAACCTTCAAATAATCATGTACAGTTATGAACTCAATACTTGGTCGGGAATCCTTTGGCAGAAATGACTGCTTCAATGCGGCGTGGCATGGAGGCAATCAGCCTGTGGCACTGCTGAGGTCTTATGGAGGCCCAGGATGCTTCGATAGCGGCCTTTAGCTCATCCAGAGTGTTGGGTCTTGAGTCTCTCAACGTTCTCTTCACAATATCCCACAGATTCTCTATGGGGTTCAGGTCAGGAGAGTTGGCAGGCCAATTGAGCACAGTGAAACCATGGTCAGTAAACCATTTACCAGTGGTTTTGGCACTGTGAGCAGGTGCCAGGTCGTGCTGAAAAATGAAATCTTCATCTCCATAAATCTTTTCAGCAGATGGAAGCATGAAGTGCTCCAAAATCTCCTGATAGCTAGCTGCATTGACCCTGCCCTTGATAAAACACAGTGGACCAACACCAGCAGCTGACACGGCACCCCAGACCATCACTGACTGTGGGTACTTGACACTGGACTTCTGGCATTTTGGCATTTCCTTCTCCCCAGTCTTCCTCCAGACTCTGGCACCTTGATTTCCGAATGACATGCAGAATTTGCTTTCATCCGACTGAGCAACAGTCCAGTGCTGCTTCTCTGTAGCCCAGGTCAGGCGCTTCTGCTGCTGTTTCTGGTTCAAAAGTGGCTTGACCTGGGGAATGCGGCACCTGTAGCCCATTTCCTGCACACGCCTGTGCACGGTGGCTCTGGATGTTTCTACTCCAGACTCAGTCCACTGCTTCCGCAAGTCCCCCAAGGTCTGAAATCGGCACTTCTCCACAATCTTCCTCAGGGTCCGGTCACCTCTTCTCGTTGTGCAGCGTTTTCTGCCACACTTTTTCCTTCCCACAGACTTCCCACTGAGGTGCCTTGATACAGCACTCTGGGAACAGCCTATTCGTTCAGAAATGTCTTTCTGTGTCTTACCCTCTTGCTTGAGGGTGTCAATAGTGGCCTTCTGGACAGCAGTCAGGTCGGCAGTCTTACCCATGATTGGGGTTTTGAGTGATGAACCAGGCTGGGAGTTTTAAAGGCCTCAGGAATCTTTTGCAGGTGTTTAGAGTTAACTCGTTGATTCAGATGATTAGGTTCATAGCTCGTTTAGAGACCCTTTTAATGATATGCTAATTTTGTGAGATAGGAATTTTGGGTTTTCATGAGCTGTATGCCAAAATCATCCGTATTAAGACAATAAAAGACCTGAAATATTTCAGTTAGTGTGCAATGAATCTAAAATATATGAATGTTAAATTTTCATCATTACACTATGGAAAATAATGAACTTTATCACAATATGCTAATATTTTGAGAAGGACCTGTATTTATTCTCAAATTAAATTCCACACTGGACAATATATTTCAATATTTATTTCTGTTCGAATGATTTTGGCTTACAACACAAAAATTCAGTTTCTCCGAAAATTAGAATATGACATCAGACCAATAAGAAGGATTTTATTGCATTAATATTGACCTACTGAACAGTATTCTTAATGTTCTGTACCGTATCTGCTCTCAGTTCTTGGTCTGGGCTCCTTTTGCATAAAGCATTGCATTAAAGCAGCTTCTGATGTCTCTGGTTCACGAGTGGTTTAACACCAGGACTGTGGCAGCTGTAGCCCATCTCCTGGTTCAGCCTGTATTGTGGTTCTTATAGTTCTGACTCCAGCTGACGTCCACACCTTGCGGTTCTCTCCCAAACTCTATAATGGGCTTTGCTTCACAATTCTCTTATGGCTTCAAGGCTGCAATGATCCCAGTAGCTGGCGCACCTTTTTCTATCAGTTTTTTCTTCCATTCAACTTTCCATTGCTACGCTTGGACACACAACTCTGAACAGTCAGCTTCTTTGGCCTAACTTTGTTCTCATGCAGGTGAGTGAAGAAGCTTCACTTAGCCTGGTTTGGAGAGAGCTAACTGCACAGAATAAATCTCCATGGTAACTAATGTCCAGGGTTTCTGCAGGGCCTTAAAGCGGGATCCATTTTAAAACTCAAATTACATTTATGTATATCTTGAAGTTAAATGTTTGTGTATTCATTGCTTCTTTAATCAGTCTTTTTCTGACCAGCATTCAGTAGACTTACTAATATTCTAATCACTAAGGTTATTAAATAGAAGTGAAGCCGGTTGGAGCTATTCTTAATCCTCCGGTCTTCAAATGAAACACTGATGGCAGGGTACACTCAGGTCAGGTCACTGTCCATCACTGTCACTAAATCTCAGGGGGATAAAATGTTATTTACACCTAACAAAACAGATTTCTGGAGTTATTTTGAGGAGGTAAATCATCAGAACATTTTCATCAGAGTCCTGTTTCAAACTAAAAGAGTAAAACAGGAACATATTCCTCCCTGACTGGATCATCTACAGCGGTATAAAGACCAGCTCGTCCAGACTGCCCATTAGCTCCTGCAGCTGCTTCCGGTTGGCCAGACGCTGTCCGTCCCTCCTCTGCAGCTGCACAGTTTCAGCCTGAAGCAGCAGCTCTGTAGCCTGAGACAAAGGGAGCTCGCCAGGGCCCTCGGCCCTGCTGTGGGGCCCCTCTGAAGGACGTCTGAGCGTCTTCTCAGCCTGTAGTCTGGCACAACACACCTTATGAATGGAGGGAACAGAGAGGAGAGAGGACAGAGACAACGACTGGGAGGCCACGTCTGAATCATCCTCTTGGAGTTCGCTCTGAGCTTCCTGGGAAAGAACAGGAACAACATCAGATCGACACAGAGCTGTGGAAAAGTATTGACCCCCCCTACAGATTGCTGTCACTCTTAAATGTTTTAACAATCGTCAAACAATCGTTAAAACCAGATTAAAGATAACCTGAATAAAGAAATCCAATTCATTTATAAAGCACTTTTAAAAACAGCAAGTTTGCGAAAATGCTGAATATACTAAGATAAATTAGAGGAAAACATCCAACAGAAATTTAAAACACATAAAATAGAACAGAGACAATAGCAAAACATGTCAACTCACAACTGGTCAAATGCTACTGAGAAAAGATGTGTTTTTAAAAGAGGCTTAAAGAAAGCACGTTCCAAAGATTGGGAGCTAGAACAGAAAAGGCTCGATCTCCTCTAAATTTCCGTGTAGTTCTTGGAACCAGTAAAAGTAACTGGTCACCTGATCTAAGAAGGAAGATGAGGCTGAAGTAGATCCGAGATGTATAGAGGAGCAAAACCATTTAAGTATTTATAAGCTAACAATAACATTTTAAAATAAATACTCTGATCCACAGGGAGCCAATGAAGAGAGGCCAGGACAGGTGAGATGTGTTTACATAACCCCGAAGAACTATTAGTGTCATTTGATTTGTTTTTCTGTCTTTGATTTTCTGTATCATTGTAATGTTTTTCCTCATGTACAGCGCTTTGAGTGCCTTGTTGCTGAAAAGAGCTATATAAATAAACTTGACTACATATCTGCATGCCCGTAAGAAGATGGGCAGCAGCATTTTGAACAAGTTGAAGACCTGATAAAGATATTGTAGAAGCTTAAAGCTTCGTTTGGTAGATCAAAAGTGTTACTATTGTTTTAACCATATACAGGTCCTTCTCAAAATATTAGCATATTGTGATAAAGTTCATTATTTTTCATAATGTCATGATGAAAATTTAACATTCATATATTTTAGATTCATTGCACACTAACTGAAATATTTCAGGTCTTTTATTGTCTTAATACGGATGATTTTGGCATACAGCTCATGAAAATCCAAAATTCCTATCTCACAAAATTAGCATATCATTAAAAGGGTCTCTAAACGAGCTATGAACCTCATCATCTGAATCAACGAGTTAACTCTAAACACCTGCAAAAGATTCCTGAGGCCTTTAAAACTCCCAGCCTGGTTCATCACTCAAAACCCCAATCATGGGTAAGACTGCCGACCTGACTGCTGTCCAGAAGGCCACTATTGACACCCTCAAGCAAGAGGGTAAGACACAGAAAGAAATTTCTGAACGAATAGGCTGTTCCCAGAGTGCTGTATCAAGGCACCTAAGTGGGAAGTCTGTGGGAAGGAAAAAGTGTGGCAGAAAACGCTGCACAACAAGAAGAGGTGACCGGACCCTGAGGAAGATTGTGGAGAAGGGCCGATTCCAGACTTTGGGGGACCTGCGGAAGCAGTGGACTGAGTCTAGAGTAGAAACATCAAGAGCCACCGTGCACAGGCGTGTGCAGGAAATGGGCTACAGGTGCCGCATTCCCCAGGTCAAGCCACTTTTGAACCAGAAACAGCGGCAGAAGCGCCTGACCTGGACTACAGAGAAGCAGCACTGGACTGTTGCTCAGTGGTCCAAAGTACTTTTTTCCGATGAAAGCAAATTCTGCATGTCATTCGGAAATCAAGGTGCCAGAGTCTGGAGGAAGACCGGGGAGAAGGAAATGCCAAAATGCCAGAAGTCCAGTGTCAAGTACCCACAGTCAGTGATGGTCTGGGGTACCGTGTCAGCTGCTGGTGTTGGTCCACTGTGTTTTATCAAGGGCAGGGTCAATGCAGCTAGCTATCAGGAGATTTTGGAGCACTTCATGCTTCCATCTGCTGAAAAGATTTATGGAGATGAAGATTTCATTTTTCAGCACGACCTGGCACCTGCTCACAGTGCCAAAACCACTGGTAAATGGTTTACTGACCATGGTTTCACTGTGCTCAATTGGCCTGCCAACTCTCCTGACCTGAACCCCATAGAGAATCTGTGGGATATTGTGAAGAGAACGTTGAGAGACTCAAGACCCAACACTCTGGATGAGCTAAAGGCCGCTATCGAAGCATCCTGGGCCTCCATAAGACCTCAGCAGTGCCACAGGCTGATTGCCTCCATGCCACGCCGCATGGAAGCAGTCATTTCTGCCAAAGGATTCCCGACCAAGTATTGAGTGCATAACTGTACATGATTATTTGAAGGTTGACGTTTTTGTATTAAAAACACTTTTCTTTTATTGGTCGGATGAAATATGCTAATTTTGTGAGATAGGAATTTTGGGTTTTCATGAGCTGTATGCCAAAATCATCCGTATTAAGACAATAAAAGACCTGAAATATTTCAGTTAGTGTGCAATGAATCTAAAATATATGAATGTTAAATTTTCATCATGACATTATGGAAAATAATGAACTTTATCACAATATGCTAATATTTTGAGAAGGACCTGTATAAAATGAATTCTGTGTAGATTGTTCTGGGCATAAAGGTAAAGTCACTCTGAGCAGCATGCAAGGCCTGTCTTGGAACAAGGTAGATAAGGAAACAGTCTTGGCATGAGGAAAGACTGACGGACTTGTTATTGTAGAAGCGAACTTGTAGGCTGGATGGAAACAGTTCAGCCACAGAGAATTATGATATCTTGAATCCTGCCAGGTCGCTTTGACATTAGTTCAGCAGTCCAGTTTAGCTCAGGAATGAAGAGTTGACCAGAGTGATGAGATTGTTATGGTATAATTGTCACGTAGACCAGTTTGATTTACTGCAGATGTTTGTTGGCTCTGTATTCCTGGAACTGTGCTTGAGAATCAACATTGTGAGTGCCAAAATGTGCGTAAGTGAAAGGGTACATCTGATTGGTCACAAAGTCTCACATACACAACAATGATATGACTGTTGAATATATATCTTGACTCATGTCAGGGATTTTGGGGTTCTTTGGGATTTTGTATGAAGATGCCCCCACGTCGGCTTTGAGAAGAAACCAGTTGTCTCTTCATCATTTTTAAATTAGAAAACTTCCTTCTCCCACAATACTTGAGGGATACCAGCATAAAGTGCATTACTGCAGTTGAGACAAAAGCATATTTTTTCAGGTCATAAATTGACAAAACCTTGCTGGATGTTGTTTCTGAAATGCTGCTAGCTTTAGGCTGGATCTGCAACCTGCAGCTCTTTAGACCCTCCACTGCGGTTCTTAATAATTTTGGCCAAAAAAGATTAAGAACTAAGCCATGTTTCAAAATGTACAGCAGTTTATTTTACATTTATAGTGTATTTTATGTGAAATAATTCTTTTTTCTATTGGTTGTTGGTGGTTTTAATAAAAATGTTAAATTTATTCTTTTTTTTAATTACCTTTTTGAACAGCTCAAAACAAAAATAAAAATCAGGGCTCAGTACAACATAGATCTGTATAGTTAAGACAAGGTGCAACAGATACGCAAGTATACAGACATTCATGGATAATCTATCACAATGCTGTTTGGTATAGATGCGACTGTAGAGTAAGGGGTCCAGATATGGAACAATTGTCCCTTTGTAGACTGAAGGGAACGGGTTAGGTTTTCTAAAGAAAAAAAACCTTATGACAAGTTTGTGCCAAGATATTTTAGAAGGTGGTTTATCTCTGATCCATGACAAGAAGATGTTCTTACGGGCAGCCTAGGTGAGAATATCATATAGACTGCCAGAACCAGGATTGAGTCTAGTGTCCCTGCATCCCAAGATTAACGAGACAGGATCGAAGGCCAAGGCAACTCCAAATAATGGCTCAAATCTTTCAGGATGTCTAGCCGGTATGTCTGAATTTTGGAACAGGACCAAACACAATGAGTATATGTACCCAGTGCATCTAAGACAGTTAGGATAGGTTTGAGGGTTCATTTTATGTGTTCTGCTAGGAGGAATTTGCAGTCTATGAACAATTTTAAACTGTAAAAACTTAGCTCTATCACACACATATATTTGTTTTGCTTGATTCCAAATGACATCCCACTTCTCCTTAATAACCACACCCATTTTGGTTTGCCATGTTTGTACAACATCTGGAGCTGTCAATGTAACACAGGTCTGAATCAGCACGTTATAAAAGCAGCTAGTCACCTTCTTACCTGGACACTTGAGCAGTAATTTCTTTATTGGAGATAAAGTGGCATCTGAAGCAAGTGTAGCAAGTATAAAATCTCGAACTTGGAAAAATGGCTACTGTGGAGGCCATGTTTAGTCTGAATTAACTCAAATGAGGATAAGTAAGAATCCACAAATAAATCACTCATCTTTTTAATTCCCTGACATGTCCAGACAGTATAGCCTAAGTCTGTCATACCTGGCTCAAAACCAGGATTTCCTTGTATTGGGGAGAGCAGATGAGTCAGTGACGATTTACCTTGTTACATTCGCACCGCAAACCAAGCTTTAACAGTATTGACAATAATAGGATTGTTGTTGCAAAGGGTCTTTTATAATCTTACAGGACAAAAGGCCAAGCAGTGAGCAACGAGTATACCATTTTTCTAGACTCAACCAGACGGAAGTGGGATCGTCCTGCACCCAACTCGCCACAAACCTCATATGTGATGCTAGTTGGTATAATCTAAAGTTATGTACATCCACTTAGGTACATCAACTCCGCCCTGAGGTAGGCAACTGTAATTTGGAAAATGCAAGCCTTGGTTTTCTTTTATTCCATATACATTCAATTAACCAGCTATTAAGTAACTTCAGGACTTTATTTGAACCTAGCAAGGGGATCATCTACAGGGGGTATTATACCTTGGGAAGCACATTAATCTTAATAACAGATACCCTATCCAGCAGAGATAGGGGAAGAATGCACCACCTCTGTAAATCCTTTTTTATGGCAGAAACTTAGGAGTGATATAAATACCAAGATACTTAAAATCAGTCAGGGCCCAACGAAATGGGAAGGGTGCAAGAGTTGGTTCTTCCTCCAAGGCTGCCCAGAGGCATTGCAAGATATTTTAGAAAGTTTATTTTGTAGCCCGAAAACGCTCCAAATTGGTGGATAATTTTGATGATACGAGGAATACTAGAAGAAAGTTCTGTTACATACAACAATATGTCATCTGCATACAGAGAAATATTATGCTGATTTCCACCTGCATCAATTCCTGTTATTAACAAATCTTGCCTGATAGCTGCAGCTAAAGGTTTAATCACCACGGCGAAGAGGGCAGGGCTGAAGGGACAGCCCTTATGTGTCACGCGGGATAATGAGAAATTATTGGTGATAAATGATGCTAAAGGGTTGTTACATAGAAGTTTAATCCATCTTATAAATGTTTCTCACAAATTGAATTTATATTCAAGGCGTGGTAAGGCGTATTCGTCACTTCCTGTTTTCGCTGTTGCACTCGGTGGATTGTTTGATGTGTGAAGGCTCTCTCGTTTGATCTGATTTCTCTCTACTGTGATATCTCTTACTTGTTCTAATACATAAGCACGTTAAAACACTTACTTTCTGTTGCTGCATTTAACGTTTGGGGACTCTCCGTGTCTTACACGGTTTTTTCTAGTAGTGGTAAGGGGTCGCTAGCTTAGCGTTAGCTTTAGCTCCACCATGGCTACCCTTTCTGCTGTTTCTCTCTCTGAGTCTCCTCCTCTCTCCTGCTCTCTGTGTCAGATGTTCAGTTACTCCTCTGCCTCCTTTAGTGATAATGGTACGTGTAATAAATGTAGCATTTTTGTAGCTTTGGAGACGAGGGGGTCGGAATTGGAGGCCCGGCTCCGCGCTGTTGAAAAACCAGCAGATAGCCGAGGCCCCTTAGCCAGCGCGGAGCCACCGAGGGTAGCTCCCCATAAGGTAAGTTTATTTATATAGCGCTTTTCAGCAACGAGACACTCAAATTGCTGTACATACAATTACAATACAATCACAAAGAAAATAAACACAGATACAGACACAGAAAAACAAATCAAATGATAAAATCAAACAACAGAGGTAATTTTAAAAAATAAAATAAAGAGAATAGGATTATGGATAAGAAAATGAAAAGAAAATTGGACTGGAAACGCAACTAATCATGCCTAGATGGCCCAGTCAAAGGCCACTTTAAACAAATAAGTTTTTAATCTTGATTTAAAGCAACTTAGGGTTTCAGTGTCTTTTACAGTTTTCTGGGAGTTTATTCCAGATTAGTGGAGCATAAGAACTAAAAGCTGCTTCTCCATGTTTGGTTCTGGTTCTGGTTCTGCAGAGTAGATTTGAGCCAGAAGACCTGAGAGGTCTGGGTGGTTGATACACTGACAACAAGTCTGTAATATATTTTGGTGCTAAGCCATTCAGTGATTTATAGACTAACAGAAGTATTTTAAAGTCTATTCTCTGAGCTACAAGGAGCCAGTGTAGAGACTTTAGAACCGGGCCAATGTTCTCCACTTTCTTAGTTCTAGTGAGGACACGGGCAGCGGGATTCTGGATCAACTGCAGCTGTCTGATCCACTTTTTAGGCAGACCTGTGAAGACACCGTTGCAGTAATCAATTCTACTAAAGATGAATGCATGAATTAGTTTTTCAAGGTCCTGCTGAGACATTAGTCCTTTAATCCTGGAAATGTTCTTTAGGTGATAGAAGGCCGACCTTGTTACTGTCTTTATGTTCCTCTGAAGGTTCAGGTCTAAGTCCATCACTACACCCAGGTTTCCAGTCTGACTGGTGGTTTCTAGCTGTATTAACTGAAGCTGTGTGCTAACTTTTAAACGCTCTTCCTTTGGTCCAAAGATTATTACTTCAGTTTTGTTTTGATTCAGGTGAAGAAAATTTGGCCCATCCATGCATTGATTTCTTCTAAGCATTTACCCAGCGGTTGAATGGGTTCATGGTCACCTGGTGACATCGTAACGTATAGCTGTGTGTCGTCTGCATAGTTATGATAACTTACGTTGTTGTTTATTAAAATCTGAGTTATGGGGAGCATGTAGATATTGAATAGGAGGGGCCCTAAGATGGACCCTTGGGGAACGCCACGTGATTTTTATGGTCTCTGATGTAAAGTTACTTAATGACACAAAAAAGTCCCTGTCCTTCAAGTAGGATTTAAACCAGTTGAGTGCTGTACCAGAAAGGCCGACCCAGTTTTCCAGGCGCTCTAATAAAATGGAGTGATCAACAGTGTTGAATGCTGCACTAAGGTCCAATAATACCAGCACTGTGGTTCTTCCACAGTCTGCATTTATACGGATGTCATTGAACACCTTGACAAGAGCAGACTCTGTACTGTGGTGAGCAGGAAGCCTGACTGGAAGACATCGAAGCGGTTGGTCGTTGTTAGGAAGTTGTTTAACTGTTGAAACACAGCTTTTTCAATTATCTTATTGATGGAGGGGAGGTTTGATATAGGCCTGTAGTTCTGTAGTAGCAGCTTGTCCAAGTTGCTCTTTTTCAATAGAGGTTTGATAATTGCTGTTTTTAGGGCCTGGAGGAAAACACCTGACAAAAGGGACGTGTTTATTATTTGTGTTAAATCAGATGTTATTACAGGCAAAGCTTTCTGAAGGAAAGCTGTGGGTAAAACATCGAGACAGCAGGAAGAAGAGCTTAGTTGCTGTACGATTTCTTCTAAGATTTTGCAGTTTATTTGGTGAAACTGGGACATTTTGTCAAAATCAGTTCTAGTTGGAGACAACATTGGTCCTGGAGTTGATGTGGATGTGCTGACTGCCTCTCTGATCTTTTGAGTTTTTTCAGTGAAGAAGTTAACAAATTCATTGCAGGTCCTGGTAGAGTGGAGTTCAGATGCTACAGTTACAGGATGGTTTGTTAACCTGTCGACCGTGGCAAATAATGCACCAGCATTGTTAATGTTTTTGCTGATGATCTCAGAAAACAAAGATTCCCTTGCATTTTTCAGTTGTAGGTTATATCTGTATAGTCTCTCTTTATAGATAATATAGTGAACCTGGAGTCCAGTCTTTCTCCACCTGCGTTCAGCTTTTCGACACTCCTTTTTTTCACTTCTGACTGGTGGAGCACTTCTCCATGGAGACATTTTCTTCCCAGAAATGACTTTCACTCTAATTGGGGCAATTGAATCAATGATGTCTGAGATTTTAGAATGAAAGTTATCTACCAGCTCATCTACAGTGTTACAGGGCAAAGTGGAGGTAGAAGAGTAAATCTGGTTAAAGGTTTCAGCAGCACCGTCCTTAAAGATGCGTTTTCTTATCATGTCTCTTTGACAAACTGAGTCATTGCAGATGATGCTTTCAAAAATAACAGAAAAGTGGTCAGATAGAGCAACATCAGTTACAGACACCTTGGAAATGTTTAGACCCTTAGTGATGATCAAGTCCAAAATATGTCCCTGTTTGTGCGTTTGCTGTTTAACATGTTGAGTCAAACCAACATTTCTAAGAGTGTCACATAGATCTATTGGACTTCTGTCTTCAGGATTTTCCATGTGAATGTTGAAGTCTCCCACAATAATTAAACAGTCATAATCAACACATATCACAGATAAAAGCTCATTAAAATCACTGATAAAGTTTGTTTTGGACTTAGGAGGCCTGGAAATATTCAAGAACATTGTTTGGACCGGGCTCTTTACCTGGAGAGCCAAATATTCAAAAGAGTCAAATTTGCCCAGAAATACTTTTTTACACTCTAATAAATCTTTAAACAAAGTGGCCCCTCCACCTTTTCTTTGCTGTCTGCTCTCACAAAGAAAATTGTAGTTTGGAGGCGTCGACTCTATCAGAATGGGAGCTTCATTAAATTCATGTAACCATGTTTCTGTTAAAAACAGAACATCAAGATCGTGGTCAGTGATGAAGTCAATGATTAAAAATGATTTTCCTGACAGAGATCTAATGTTCAATAAAGCCAGTTTATGACTTAGTTGCTGATATTAACTCTGTGTCTGGTTGTACCTGACAGTTTATGGCCTTTTTTGATTGTTTATTACTGTCTCTTATCCTTTTAGCTTTGTTCTTTCTGTCACGTATAAGCACAGAGATTTTACAACTATCTCCTATTAGGGGCCCAAGTTTTTCCTGGACATGATCATTTCTGATAGAGTTACCACTGGGGCCCAGACTGTATCACAGAGAAGTGATTTGAAGGTCCTGATTAGGAGGAGATAGATTAGGAGGTGGTGGAGGTCTGCGGCATTTGGAAGATGTTGGTTTAGTAGCAGGACCTCGGCCATGGGGGGTGTTGAATGGAGAAGATGTCAGAACCATTTGGGTCCCGATTTTAAGAGCTCCTTTCATGTTATCAGAATCTAGTGAAGCAAAAAGCGGGCTCAGTGGGGAGATGGGAGAGTTCTGTGCGGTCTGGGTTGGGGTCTGGGGATATAATGGGGGGTCCACTTCTCCTGTGGATTTTGACGGGGAGACCTTTTGTGATGACCTCTCTTTCTCAGCCCACTGGTTGATTGTTTCTGCTGGAGTTGTTGGAGGCAGCGTTATCATTGTTGTTGATACTCCATGTTCTCTGCTGAAGGTTGAAGCTGCTGGCGGATTATTTACTGAATAGAAGAGATTAAATGTGAGACGTCTGGCTCCCATCTTGTTCAAACAGAAACCATCTTGCTTGAAGAGTTATTTGTTTCCCAAAAAATATTAAAGTTGTCGATGAAGTTCACAGGTGTGGTAGCACATGTTTTTTTCAACCACTTATTAATCATCAGAAGTCTGGAATAAATCTCATCTCCACAGAAAATCGGTGCAAAGGGTCCGCTGAGAAACACCTTGATATTGAGACCTCCAACAATATTCAGAAGACGAGTGAAATCCTCCTTCAATCCTTCTGATTTTTTCTTAGCTACGTCATCCATGGCTCCACAGTGTATAATAAGGTTTTCTAGAGACGGGCGCTTTTCTGTGATTGTAAGAATATTCTCTGAGATATCAGAGACCACGTTACTGGTACCAATCATAACTTCTGTGTTTTTCTTGTTGCAGAAGTTTTTAATCCCACCCACAGCTGTGTTGCCCACTATTAGGGTTCTTGGTCCAGCAGTTTAGGAGAAGACTGTTTAGAATGAAGGTTGTTCTCAAACCTTTTATTGTTCTCAGAAGATGGATCATTTTCCTGGTTTTCATTCTGTAGTAGAACAAATATGTTCTGGAGGAGAACTCCATTATTTCCAGCTGTCTCACTCCTATCAGTTGTTGTGACAGCAGCTCGCTGTCGAAGTCTCCTTTTCCCAGGAGAAACGGGGACATTTCTCTGTAATTCTGGCCATTCTAATTTCTTAAATTGCTGAGATCTTCCAGTGAGTCGTCCACCTTGATTTTTTTGGGCATGCCCCTAAAACATGCCAGGGGGTCTTCTGCTGGTAGGTTTATTCTCAGTGTTCTGATTGCCCGCTGAGTTGTTGAGCTGGCTGTCACTGTTTGGGATCACAGGCAGAGTTGAATCATCGCTGTACCCCATATTCACCTCCACATACACTTCTAGTCCATGGATTTTCATCTCCAAAACAGACAATTTCTGTAAAAGTTTGTCAAAGTCCTCTGTGGTGAAGGGAGGCATTTTGTGCTGATTAGCTGGCGTCAACTTGTCCTTCTTTTGAGTTCGATTATAAAAACATCAAAATCCTTTAAAAACAATTATTATTATAATAATAATAATCCTTGGGAGTCGCTGGTAAGAAGTTGTTTTAGTCCAATATTTCCATAATTTTGGCTAAGAGATAAAACGTTAGAAGTAAAAGAATGCAAGCAAGCAGGGAGCTTAGGAGAAAAGCGTCCTCCAGCAGAGCCCGCTCAGCCGGGGCCTCAGGCCGGCTGGGTGACGGTACGTAGAAATCGTAGTCCTAGATCCCAGCAAACAGGTCAAAACCAACCCGTCTGCGTTTCTAACAGATTTTCCCCACTCAGTGACACACCCGCTAAGAAGCCAACTCTGGTAATTGGCAGCTCCATAGTCAGAAACGTGGCACTAGAGACACCAGCGACCATAGTCAAATGTCTGCCAGGGGCCAGAACGGGCGACATCAAATCATACCTGAAACTGCTGGCTAAGGATAAGCGTAAATACTGTAAGATTGTTATTCACGCTGGCGGTAATGACACCCGGTTACGTCAATCGGAGGTCACCAAAGTTAGTGTTGCTTCGGTGTGTAAGTTTGCCAAAACAATGTCGGACTCCGTCATTTTCTCTGGTCCCCTCCCCGATCTGACCAGTGACGACATGTTTAGCCGCATGCTGTCATTCAACCGCTGGCTTTCTAGGTGGTGTCCAGAAAACGATGTGGGCTACATTGATAACTGGCGAACATTTTGGGGAAAACCTGGTCTGATGCGGAGAGACGGCTTCCATCCCACTTTGGATGGAGCAGCTCTTCTTTCTAATCTGGCCGAATTTATTAGTTCTCCAAAACTCTGACAACCCAGGGTTCAGACCAGGAAGCAGGGTCGTAGTTTAACACTCCTCTCTGCAGCTTCTGTACTGCTACCCACCCATTACCTTATTAAGACAGTGTCTCGCCCAGGGCCAAAATTGAATAGATTAAAAAATAATCTAAAAGGAGGAAATCGGGAAAATCTCATAAAAATAAACACAACTCAGACTAAAAAGAAAAATAAAACAATTAAATGTGGCTTACTGAACATAAGATCTCTCTCTTCAAAGACTTCGCTAGTTAGCGACCTGATTTGTGACAATCAGATTGATTTATTTAGCCTCACAGAACCTGGCTGCAGCAAGAGGATTATGTTACTATAAATGAGTTAACTCCTACTAATTATTTAAATTTTCACATTCCTCGAAATACTGGGCGAGGAGGAGGAGTAGCAACCATAATTTGGTTGGGATTGTTAGACCCAATCCCAACCAAATTATTTAAGGAAGTGTTCCCTCTGATTACCAGCCCCATTTTAGATATGATTAATCTATCTTTAGTAAATGGATCAGAACCACAGGCTTTTAAGGTAGCTGTAATTAAACCTTTACTTAGGAAACCTTTGCTTGATCGAGATGACTTGAAAAATTACAGACCTATATCCAATCTTCTATTCTTATCTAAAATTATTGAGAAAATAGTTGCTAATCAAATGTGTGAACATTTATACAACAATGACCTGTTTGAAGAGTTTCAGTCAGGTTTCAGAGCTCATCATAGCACTGAAACAGCTCTGCTGAAAGTCACTAATGATATTCTTATGGCCTCAGATAATGGACTTGTGTTTGTTCTGGTTCTGTTAGATCTCAGTGCTGCATTTGATCCAGTCGATCATAATAGTCTCTTAGAAAGGCTGGAATATGCTTTAGGGATCAGGGGAACAGCGCTAGGCTGGTTTAAATCTTATCTGTCTGACAGATTCCAGTTTGTTCATATAAATGATAAATCATCTGTAAACTCCAGGGTTAATTGTGGAGTACCACAGGGTTCAGTACTCGGGCCAATTCTCTTTACTATATATATGCTTCCAATAGGTCAAATTATCAGGCAGCATAGGATAAATTTTCACTGTTATGCTGATGATACTCAGCTTTACTTATCCATAAATCCTGATGAACCCAACCAGTTAGATAGACTACAAGCATGTCTTGAAGATATAAAAACTTGGATGACGTTAAATTTTTTGCTTCTAAATTCAGACAAGACAGAAGTTGTTGTCTTTGGACCGGAGTCTTTAAAAAAGAAACTTCTTAGTCAATCATTTAACCTGGATGGCATTAAATTGACCTCTGATAATAAAGTAAAAAACCTTGGTGTTATTTTTGACTAGGACATGTCATTTAAATCCCATATTAAACAGGTTTCTAGGATGTCCTTCTTTCATCTCCGGAACATTGCCAAAATTAGAAATATCCTATCTAGGAGTGACGCTGAAAAACTAGTCCATGCATTTGTTACTTCAAGGCTGGACTATTGTAATTCTTTACTATCAGGATGTCCACAAAATGCAGTTAAAAGCCTTCAGCTGATTCAAAATGCTGTATCAAGAGTTCTGATGAAAATTAAAAGGAGAGATCATATTTCTCCTACTTTAGCTTCCCTTCATTGGCTCTCTGTTAAATCCAGAATAGAATTTAAAATTCTCCTCCTCACATATAAAGCCCTTAATGATCTAGCTCCATCATACATCAGAGATCTGATTGGTCCATATGTTCCTAACAGAGCACTTTGTTCTCAGACTGCAGGTTTACTGGTGGTTCCTAGAGTCTCTAGAAGTAGAATGGGAGGCAGATCCTTTAGTTAATCAGGCTCCTCTCCTGTGGAACCAGCTCCCAGTTTTAGTCCGTGAGGCAGACACCCTGTCTACTTTTAAGGCTAGGCTTAAAACTTTCCTTTTTGATAAAGCTTATAGTTAGAGTGGCTTAGTTTATCCTGAGCTATCTCTGTAGTTATGCTGCTATTGGCTTAGGCTGCTGGAGGACATAATGACCACTTTCACTTTCTTCACTACATTCTCACACTACTCTCCAATTTTGCATTATTTGCTGTTATTTCAGCTTTTAACTTTTTGTTCTCTCTTTTCTCTTCCTAGAAGCTACACCTGGCCTGACTCTGTGTCTACCTGTGACACCTTTCTGGAGAGGGGCATCGTCCAAGCTTCTGCTGGCAACAACTTAATGCTCACCTTCTACCGATGATCCACATAGCCCTGTCTTTCAGTGTTTAACCCTTTCTCTCTCCTAGACATGGCTACTGACTGAGCTTCTACTGTAACTAACTCTATGTTCTCTCTTTCAGACTCTAACCTTGAAAACTGGCTCAGAGTTTATCTGTTCTTTCTTTCTAGATGAAGCCACTAAAGGAGCTACATCCGTTAACATTTACTTTTCCTTCCCATAGAAAGTACTCCTGGATCAGTGGTTCTTTGTTCTCTTTGTGTCTCTGCTCTGTTCTCTCAAACCCCCAATTGGTCGTGGCAGATGGCCGCTCACACTGAGCCTGGTTCTGCTGGAGGTTTCCTCCTGTTAAAAGGGAGTTTTTCCTCTCCACTGTCGCTACATGCATGCTCAGTATGAGGGATTGCTGCAAAGTCAACGCCAGTGACTGTCCACTGTCTCTACATGCTCATCCAGGAGGAGGGAATGCTGCAAGTCACTGACTGGATGCAATCTGCTGGGTTTCCTTAGATAGAAAAACTTTTTATCCAATTTGAATAAAGAACTGAATCTGACTGAACTGTTCAATGATTACGATTAATTGGAATGTATGAACCTGACTGTTGTGAAGAACCTTGAGACGACATGTGTTGTGAATTGGCACTATATAAATAAACTGAATTGAATTGAATACAAAATATAAAGTAAATAAGGCCATTCGACACCGTCGAAGGCCTTCATTGCATCGAATGATATGACTAAGCTTTCGATGTTCTGAGTTTGACAGATATTAATAATATTTAAGAGCCTTCTAATGTTGTGGGAAGAGCTCATGCCCTTAATAAAACTATCCCAACCTGGATCACTTTAGCTGTGCTTTTATTAAATATTACTATATTATCATTTAAAATATGTTTTTGTATTAACATAATTATTGGGGGGGCATCTTTATGGAAGGGTGGTACACATCCCCTCTGTCCCCTCCACGATTTCCGCCTATCTTTGACCTAAACCGAGGCAGTGAGGCCTGCAGAGCTTTAGATCCGGGTTCTTCAGGGGCCTCCTGGAGTAAATGTGGTAGACTAGCCACTCCTGGGAAGGTTCTGCATTGTTCCATGTTTTCTCCAGGTGTGGATAATGGTTCTCACTGTAGTTCCCTGGAGTCCTAGAGCCTTAGAAATGGCTTTGTAGCTCTTTCTAGACAAATGTCAGAGACTCCGTTTCACATCTGTTACTGAATTTCTTTAGATCGGAGCCTGATGTGTTGCTGTTGTGAGATCTTTTAGCCTACCTCGTGCTGTCAGTAAGGTTCTGTGGAAGGGCTTTTTTTTTTACTCTACAGGTCTGAGAGGAATCAGGATGGGAACAATGAAATTGAACAAAAAGTGTGGTAATGAGGGGGGTAATTACTTTTCCACATGGGCATCAGTGTAACATTTTTACTGACCCTGTAAGGAAAAACATAAAAACACAATCACTGTAAAACAGGAACCAAGACAGCAAAGAAACGTCATGGGGAACCATGGCCGACCAGGTTTCAAGTGGATCTATGTAAGCAAGGAGTTTCTCCATTCGTTGGTCTGTTCCAAGTGGTCAGAGCTCTAACTCCACAATGCAGGCAGGATCAGGGCAAAATGTCTTTCACCTTTTGTGTGTCTGTTTAAAAATGTTTCTGCTACCTCCAGTAATTCAGTACCAATAATTTTGCTGGCCCCCTCCTTGAACTGCCACCGGTGCAAAGAGGATCGGGCAGCGGACAAAGGTGGAGACCTCGATGACCCGATCTCCGGATGCTTAGGCTGGCTCTAGGGACGCGAAATGTCACCTCGCTGGGGGAGAATGGGTCCTACGCTTGTGCGGGAGGTCAAGAAATAGTCGGGCTCACCTCCACGCACAGCATGGGCTCTGGAACCCAGCTCCTTGAGAGAGGTTGGACTCTCTTCTACTCTGGAGTGGCCTGCGGATAGAGGCAGCGGGAGGGGGTCCCCTAGCTCAGCCATCTCGTGTTGGGGTTTACCCCGGTGGATGAGAGGGTCGCATTCCTGCACCTTTGGGTCGGGGATAGGTGTCAAGCTGTCGTTTCGGCCTATGGGCCGAGCTGTAGTGCGGAGTACCCGGCCTACTCGGCGTCCCTGTCGGGGTTGCTGCATACTGTCCCTCCCGGGGAGTTATTCTGCTGAGGGACGCCCATGTGGGAAATGACAGTGACACCTGTAGAGGCCTGATTGGGAGGAATGGCCTCCCCGATCTGAATCCGAGCAGTTTTTCATTTTTGAAAATCTGTGCTAGTCACAAATTGTCCATAATGACCACTATGTTCATAAGGGTGTTCATCAGTGCCCTTGACGCCACGACACCCTAGGCAGGAGGTCGATGATCGACTTTGTTGTCATGTCTTCAGACATTTGCTGCATATGGACACTTGGGTGAAGAGAGGAGCTGAGCTGTCCAATGGCGAGTTGGGTCCGCTGGAAAAGGAAAAAGCCGGACAGACTTGGCAGACCCAAGCGTATAGTGAGGGTCTGCTAGGGAAGGTCTGAAGGAGCCCTCGGCCAGGGATGTATTCAACTCCCACCTCCGGGAGAGCTTTGACCAGATTCCGGGGGAGGTTGAAGATTCAAGAGTCCGAGTGGACTATCTTCTCCGCATCTATTGTCGATGCTGCCGCCTGTAGCTGTGGCCGTAAGGTCTGCAGTGCATGTTGCGGCAGCAAACCCCGAACCCGGTGGACACCGGCAGTAAGGGACGCTGTCAAGCTGAAGAAGGAGTCCTATCGACTGTGGTGGGCTTGTGGGACTCCTGAGGCAGCTGACAAGTACCAAGCGTGCAGCGGCCCAGGCTGTGGCAGAGGCAAAAACTCAGGCCTGGGAGGAGTTTGGTGAGGCCATGGAGAAGGACTACCAGTTGGCCTCAAAGTGATTCTGGCAAACCGTATGGCGCCTCAGGAGGGGGAAGCAGTGCTTCGCCCACACTTTTTACAGTGGGGGCGGGGAACTGCTGAACTCGACTGGGGACAATATCAAGCTGTGGAACATTGGACCAGCTCTATACCCTCTTCAGGGTTCTCGAGGGTTCATGGGAGTTTACCCAACCTGTCCACATCTGTTTTGTGGACCTGGAGAAGGCATTCGACTGTGTCCCTCGTGGTGCCCTGTGGGGGGGTGCTACAGGAGTAAGGAGTCGGGGGCCCTTTATTAGGGGCCATCCAGTCTCTATACAAGCGGAGCAGGAGTTTCCAATGCATGCTGGACTCCGGCAGGGCTGCCCTTTGTCACTGGTCCTGTTCATAACTTTTATGAACAGGATTTCTAGGCACAGCCAAGGACCGGAGGGGGCCTGGTTTGGGGACCAGTGGATTATTACAAAAGTAATAAATAAGATCGTGACCTGAAAACTGGTCTGATTTTAACTTTCCTTCGATTTGAAATATTTTTCACAACATAGCTGAGGACATCATTACTTTAACTGACCAAAGCTGTGACCTGTTTGTTGGGCAGTCTCATCAGTATTTCCTTCAGCTTTGCCAGACCCCGGTTTCCAGGGCAACATGTTCCCAAACTCTGGCTGGCTTGTTGAAAGGACGTCCTGACGTAAAGATCACTGAGACGGCAGTCAGCCACACTGTCCTGCAGACACACGGTTATAATGAACTGAGCAGGACAATGTAGCTGCTTTCTGGGACTTTGTGGATCCAACTCACCATCCAGTTCCAGAAAATGTTCTCCACCTGTTTCCAGCTCACGTACGCTTCAAGGAGGTCGCAGAGCTGCTGTACACGAACGCAGTCCTGCAACAACAAAGTTGAGCTCAAGAAGACTTGACTAAGACTTTTACAGAAGGAAACACAACTTCCTGTCTCCTTATTAGCAAGTAAAGGGAACAAAATTAAATCATTTCTGACTCCCAAGATAAACTAAATTAACCCAACAGAACGGAAATAAAGTCCAACATTAGGGAGATATAAAAAACTTGAATTACCTAAATATCTACATCTCCATAAATCATCTAAAAATTCCTTATTTTACTAATGCAGTTAAAATTGGGAACTCATATAGAGCGATGCTGATCATTCTAGCTCCAGCCAATGAAAACCCAGATCCAGTTCCTTAGAACACATTCCTGACATGTTCTAGCCTAAAGTCAACTAGAATTTTTACATGCTGCCATTCAGATGGTCATCAGGAGACAAGGCATTCATTTTTATATTCATGATGATCATTCACAGCTTTATATTGCTGTATTTCCTGATGACCCGCAGCTGATTGATTCTTATCAAATTTTATGTTAGAAATTAGGCCACGGGTGGCAGCGATCCTGCTGAAACTAAGGTTTTAAGAATCAGTGAAAACGAATCCTTTGGATCAAATTAAAACCCTCATTAAAAGTACTACTAGGAATGGATTTCATCATCCGATTTTTAATACACCCATTTATAAGGTGTAGAACAGATGTTCCTAAAAGGCGATGATCCTGTCAGCATTTGCTGGAACCCTCTGCTCCATGACTGCTGATGAAGACCAGCTCACTTATTGCATATTAAACGATTTGGCATTCACCTGACTTACAGTAAATAGGATTATTTATTTTCTAATTATATTTAACTTTTTTTGTTTGTTTGATTGTTGTGATAATCCAGTGGTTGTATTTCATGTAGATTTTATTAGGCCAGAGCAGCTAAGCACTGCAAATTCGAATGTGTATTATTCATCCACCAAATGAATTGCCATTTTGGCAGCTTTAACGTTTACAAAAACTCACCAAATTTGGCAGAGGCGTTAGTCGTGGGGGAAATTTACCCATTTTGGGGGTTTCCCATTCGGCACCCCCACCCTGAAATTTTTTGAAACACCCTCCTCATTTACCTTTCTTTATAGAGGTTTGAAATTCGATACACTTGTAAGACTCCCTGAGACCTCACTAAAACTCTCTTGCAACCATGAACAGCAAGTCGGCCATCTTGGATTTAATTTGTAATTTTGTCCTTATTTTGCTGTTTATAGTCTCTGTATTTGATCGAACTCCTATAGATTTTAATCGATTGTTTTGAAATTTGGTCAGTTTGCTCAGAAGGGACGGGAATCTAATGTTATGAAAATCGTGAGTTTATGAGCATGTTTAAGGGGAAAAGCCAGAGCTCAACGTTTAACGTCAAACAAAACTAATTGTTATAGCTCCTAAAAAGAAAGTCGCACAGACACGACACATTCTGAGATTTATCTACATCAGGCCCTGAACAATATTTAATGATCATATCCTGACATCATTGAAGCCTCACACCCTGAGAACAGGAAGTGCAATATTTTACTTTGGAAAGTCCATACTTGATCCCCTTCACTTAACATGAAACTGTCCCCAAAGAATGATAACATAATGGTCTAAGTTGGTCTCCAGTACTGAGAGGTTTGGGTGGAGGGTGTTACCGTGGCGGCATGGCGAAGTCCGACGTCACGCCATGGTCTTACGCTTGGCTCTAAATTACAAATGCATGGTCTGATTTGCTCCAGATTAAATATGGTTGATCTTTACATTAGAATTTGGATCAATGGCGCCCCCTAGGAGTCTTCAACCACATTATCTCCCTCATACATCATTGGATCCACACCAAATTTGGCGTACATCATCAAGGACAAATGCTGAACACATTGGCATGGTCAACTCATGACATTATTTTAGCCCTGCCCACTTAGAACAGGAGGCTATAAGACCCTGAGTCACGCATTTCACTGTTTTAAACTTTTAAACTCTCACTCATACAACCTTGAAGCATTGTCTAATGACACAGAACAAGGCGATGTTGAATTCTACTCTCAACAGTGACTGTCGGCTGGACCATGTGGCAGTGGCAGAGCAGCCAATTTTTCAATGTGATTGAGCTTTGTCAACCCCCAAACAGCTCTATTGGATTACATTGGAATTTGGATCAACAGCACCCTCTAGGAAATTTCAAATGCTTTATCTTCCTCACACAATTGGATCCACAGCAAATTTTGTGTACATCATCATGAATTAATGCTGATCACCTTGGCATAGTCAATTGATGACATCATTTTAGCCCTGCCCACTGACAACAAAATGACAGGTTTCTTAGCTGATTGACCTTCCTTGAATGTATTCAGAAGTTTCAAACTTTCTCCTATAAGAAATAATAATTTTAGGTGACATTCTCAAAGCACAACAGGAAGTTTTGTTAATCCTTTTCGTTAATTTTCTTAAACTCAGCATGACCAAAGATTGTAAGAAAGCTTCTTCACGGTACCGCCTGGTGGCAACGTGCAGAATGTAGCGGCAGACTTGGCGGTGTCAAGGAGGCGCAGATTAGAGGCTAACATTTCTTCGGGATTCCCAAGGGAATCCCGTGGGACGGGAGACAGCATCAGTAAAGAGCACGTGATTGGGACGGTACAGGATAAAAAATGAACTGGAGCAGACGGGAGCGGGAGCTAATCAATAGGAGGGAAATAAACTAGGATCAATTGTCCTTGAAAATGTAAAACTGAGACTTTGTTATAAACTTTAAGAAAAAAAAACTTGGATCGACGCCGCCATTGTGTAGTTTTTTTCCAAGAAGCCTAAACTATAATGTGAGTCAAACGAACTACACGACCCACAAGCCAACAGTGCTTCTGATCGATGTTTTCGATCCTGGGTTCAGGATGGAGGGAGCAAACGCAGGTGGAGAACTGGACGTGGTAAAATTGGATTTGTAACGTAAAGTCAGAAGTAAAGACTTATCTATTAAACTTATAGAGCTGACAGGAAAGTCACAAATATTACTGAACTTCAGGAGAGTTGAATGTAGCGGTTTTAACACGCAGTCTGCTGCTTATAAAACGTGTTTAGTTGTAATCAAGTTCACCAGTGATTAACGGACACTTGTAAGACAGATTCTGGATTAAATCAGTCCTGCATCTCTTCATTCATCAAACCAAAAGTACCATCATGTGTCAAGTCTCATCTGACCAACAAAACTGCTGCATTAAAGATTTAAGAGGTAAGGTACGGAAGCCCGTGAGGGGACATGGGGAAATTTATTTATTTTGCGTCTCCACGCAATACTTTTGTGTTCGGCATTTTGGAGCAACAGCACAGATGATAAACTGCTCATAAAACAAACACTGATATGTCATTGATATGGTTTATTTGTCATATGCAGGTTAACACGCAGTCAACAATGTGATGAAATGCATAGGATAAGAAGAACCGTTCAAATCACGATAAAAACAATAACACTGATGGCGTACAAAAAAAAGTACACATCATGCAGCAGCAATAAGGAAATAAAGTGTCACAGATGTGGTTTCGTGCAGTTTTATTGTTCAGTAGTTTGTTTGACAGCTTGTGGATAAAAACTGTCTTTTAGTCTGATTTGAAGATCATTTTATTTAAGGCTGATTTCAAAATAAAACTCAATAAATCTCAAAACGGGTGTAGTGTTTGTTTCATTTTTGCAGTTATCTGGTTTGGAAACTATCCCGCAAAGTATCGCGAGATAACGCAAAGACTATTGCGTGGGGACACAAAAAAGAAAAAATCCCCCCATGTCCCCTCGAGGACTCCGTAGAAAAGCTTCATCAAGGGAAGATATTAAATAAATATGTTGTGAAATAGAAAAAAATTGAATGTACCATTAAATGTACAATTTATTTAATACATCATTAAATATTAAGTGTACCACTAATTATGTCATGTCATCTTTAAAATTATACTTAATTATTCAGTGGCACATTTAATTGCATTATAGTCCATTTCATGATATAATGGTACATTTATTGTTTCTAATGATGTATTAAATAAATAAATGGTACCTTTAATTTAATGGTACATTTAATGTTACATTTCTTTCATGTTGCATTTACTTCACTTATGGAACATTCACAACATTTATTTATTTAATGATGATTTTATTGTATTAATTTTGTCCAGTTTGACCCTCCATTCTTGATGCCTGTATAAGAGGTCATGTCAGAATTTGAATCAGGTGTTCTGGAGCAGACAAACATCTAAAACCTGCAGGGAAGGGGTCCCTGAGGACCAGGGCTGTGAACCATTGAGGTACAGTTTCTAAATTATGAAGGTTTTGCCTTTTTGTCCTTTTGTTCAACAAGTACAGTTCTCTAACTAGGTGGATTTTTCTTTCATTTCAGCAACTTGAAACATAAAAGTGATGTCATTATTCAAAGGAAACAAACACTTAATAAATGAGTAAAATACAACTAAGATAAGCATGGTCTGTTTCCTTGTTTAATATTTTATTATTTCTTCATTATTATTCTTTTTACTTTAACTGGCCTTTACTACAACTAAAAACAGGGACCTAACTGGTCCTTCAAAGAAAGAAATTACCAAAAGACTAAATGAAGAAAACAAAAATGGGAGTGGCACAGGAGTGGGAGTTGTTCTGAATGGGAGCGGGATGGGAGTGGGAGTCAATTTACCAGGAGTGGGACGGGACAGGATTTTTTTCGTTATGCTGGCCTTGGATTGGGATGGGACAAGACATTTTTCTGTGGGAGCGGGATGGGACAGGAGAGAAAATACACTCCCGTGTCACCCTCTAGCGCAGATGCCAGTCTCCCGTGGTCACAACTAATGCCTAGCAGATTTAAAACATTTCTTCAACATGAAAACCCTTAACTAGCTATGCAGTGTTTTTCTTAGTAATCCACAAATAAAACCCAGCCATGTTGCTGACGGCAGACAAGGAGTCGCTAACAGAAACAGGCGTGCTAACGGTGCCAAATGCAGGAGTTGTAGACGTAGATCTGAGGCTGACGATAAAAATTTGGTGCTTCACCAGGAGCTTCCTCAGATTAGAAGTATTCCACCGCTGGCCTTGCACTTCATGTCACAAATACTGCAGCGAGTATAATCTACATCACAGTTTGAGAGGTGGAGCCATACTTTCGAGCCCTTTCTATCAGCCATGCTTTGTTGATGGTACCAGCTGCTACTGATGTCATTACGCTCGTGTGTGCAATGCTGTGCTCATGTCCGGCATGGAAAATCGCCCACTCTTCCAGTCACTCAGTGTCACAGTGATGCGTTTAGGTAAGGAAACATGCTACCGTTTGATTTTACGTGAATCAGTACTCGGTAGTACCGACGGAATTCACAAATACAGAATTTGGTACCCATCCCTACTCTTTTCCTTTGCTGACTACATATTGGAACTTTCCTATATTCATAAGATGATCTTAAAACCTGTTTTAGTTCACCACAGCGGTGTCGATAATCATCTAGGAAACATCTTTTATATTTTTGTAAAACAGATAAGTCTCAAGTAAAGCAGCTGAATCAGATGAATGAACACCCCACTGAGTTTTATGCAGGTCCCTCTGGATTCTGAACCAGTACTGAATGGATCATCAGCAAAACTGCATATGAGCAACAGTTTTTCAACAGATCCAGCTCCAACCACACAGCTTTTCAGTGTCAAACATTGGTTTTCATTAAAAAAGTATATCCTTGGAAATGCTTGTTTTATTTTAACAACAGGTTGAAATAATCCCAGTGATCCTGCCAGCATACATACCTCTGTCAGCGCTGCAGAGCTTTGGCCACTAGAGGGGGCTGCAGTGCAAATTTGGTTGGTAAAAAGGACCTGAGGATAAAATAATTAGTTAAACATCGTCCATTTTTCAAGACATATTTTATGTTACATTTGCTTGGTTTTCTCTTTGATACTCAGCATCTGCATCTTCATAATTTAAATACATCATTATCATCATTTTACTAATTCAATACAAAAAAGAGTTTCATCCAGAAATGTGGACCTGCTAGACACCATGTCCAAGTTCTGAACAGTATGTGCTCTCAGACCTTGGTTTATTAATAGTAATAATAATCATCTTTATTGGTCATTGCACATGTACATTACAACGAAATGTGTCCTCTGCATTTAAACCATCCCTTACAGGGAGCAGTGGGCTGCCATTGTGCGGTGCCCGGGGAGCATTCTGGGGCTAAGGGTCTTGCTCAGGGAGCCAGAGTGGTAATCTGTGGGATATGAATCCGGCCCCTTGAGTCCCCTCTGGAACACAAACCTCCTGTTCTAACCACTAGGCCACCACTTATTGCATTACAGCACTTTCTGACATCTCTGGTTCAGGAGTGGTTTAACACCATTACTAGTTGTTTTCACACTAGCATTGGGTGAACTATACGATGTTATCTTTTCCTTACTGTATTGTAACTGTTTTGTGAGGACTTTACTAAATGTATTACTGCGATCAAAGTTCTCCAGGTGTAACCTCTGTATGTGGAACAGCGTTCTTACTTCATGTAATCTGATTCGTTCTGATTGTCATCTAAAAGCTTTTCCTCTTGGTATGGGCCATAAATTACTTCTAAAGACCATGGCCCGTATTCCCAAAGACTAAACATTCCTGCCAGGGACTCCAAGCTTCTGAGTGACTGAGCTCTTTGCTGACAGCGACTCTGAGCAAGGAGACAGAAATTCCTATCTTAGTGAGGTGTGGTTGGCCCTGTGGCTAGGTTTGACGCTGTCTTCTAAGAGTTGTGACTGGTTGTTAAATGAAAAAAGAACAAAAAACAAACGCACTCCTAGTAATCCGGGGAGACAAATTAACATTAATTAATTATCATAGAATTTAGACTGGATTCAGAAAGGTTTAAATCTTGATGATAAAACTTAGCAAGATTAAATTAATTCTCACATAGCATCAACATGTTTGAACGTAGCTTATTTACATGCTCATCATTATTCTGATTTGCTTATTATGATGTTTACTCAGCATGGTGGTCATTTTTCTACTGCATCTATTTGATATTAATGCGGACACTCACTGACAGCATTTTACTGTGATCTCCTCCTTGTTTAATTAGGTTTAGTTTGGTAAAATGACCAAAACAAAAAGGAAAAAAGGTGGAGAAACCCAAACTGAGGAGCAGAGCCTGCTGGTGGAGGAGAAGAGAGGAGTGTTAAAGGTAGATTTGGTTCTGGGATCACGGTGGGAACCAACAGACATTCCCAGTAGATCAATGCGTCGTTCCCTCTGCTTTCAGCACCAGCCTGGAATGTGAGCAGCTCTGGTTCCTGCTGCATTCAGAAGCTAGAGAGGAGATAGCAGCACCAGAGAACTTCTCCACAGATGTTGGAGATGATCATTTAGGCTGCTGTCATCATCATGAACAATACAGCAGATACTGATTCACCTCATTTACTTCTTCCTGCTCTGGATATAGAGCTCAGATTATTGGACTGTTGGAGACACTTTCTATTTATGTATAAATATTGATATATTTGTTCGAGTTTTTCCAAATTTATTTATGAAAGCATTTAACAGTTTATAAATATTTTTATTATTCTGTACTATTTTGTTTTTAATTTTGTTCACTTTTTATTCATGGTTATTTATTATTTATTTATCCTTCCTAATATCATCTTACTAGAGGTTGACCTTTAACCTGTCCTGCTGCTGAAACTATTTAATTTTCTCCTAGAGGGATGATAAAGTTAATCTTGTCTCTATATTAATAATTGTATGATTGTTCTAGAAGTTTCTGTTCTCATTGACTCGACTGTTTAGGAGGTGGATCTCTGCACCATGGAGCTGGTAGCGTTTTATTCATTCACTGTTGTTCATTGGAGGAGAAGATCTCTCCTTTCTCTCTGTCTTTCCTCCATCTTCTCTGCTTCAGACACTCTTAGGTTCACTAAAGGTCCTCCTCACTAGAGATCGACCGATACAGGTTTTTTAAGGCTATTTTGAGTTCGGTCTAGCCGACACCCGATATGTGCGATTCTTGAAGCCGATATTCCTTTTTCTACCTCCATTTACAAGATAGAAATGACACAATGATAACAAAAGTTACATAAATCTCAATTTGAACAAATAGAAACATTTATAAACAAAACAAAACACACGTTTATTAAGTGCTTTGCTCGCACTTGATACACCGCTGCAGTATACGACTTATTTTATGTAAAGTTGAATGCTGTACGCGTAGTGATTGGTAATTGTTTTCATGTGCATACATGATTCTCCATGACAACACGTAGATGCCGACTGTAAGTGGAATCATAGGATCATTAAAAAAAATAATCAACGTTGAGGCGCTAATTTTAGTGGCAGAGCGAAAGAGAAAGTAAAAAACACCGCTCTGATAACTTCTCGGCCCATTCTCAGAGTGAAAAAGACACCGCGGTTCCCTCCCGCTCACAGTGACACAGACTTACTTTCATGGACAGATACAGCTAACCTAGACAGCTAAAAACACATTAAAAGTGGAAAACTTACTCTTGTTGCTGCTCCTCTCTGCCAGGGAGGGGGTGACAATGCATGTGTGACATCAAGGCATGGCTGCTGAATGCAGCTAATGGATCGTCAAACGCATGCGCGTATCGGCCAATGCCGATTACAATAAAAAAACGCAAATATCAGCCTACGATATCGGCTGGCCGATGTATCGGTCAACCTCTACTCCTCACTACTTTTAACATCTCCTCTTGTTAGGAGCTCTAAGGCCTAAGGTGCTTTGTGAATAACTTCCCTTACTGAGAGAAAATTCGACTCTAGGAGCTACTTTTAGTCCTAGGATTCTTTGTGAATAGGAGCCCTGGTTCTTTGTTGCATGACACATTTTGCTGCCCCCTAGAGGCCACAGGGAGGGATGTTTGGCTGATTCCTGCAGAGGCTGGATAAAAGATCTCCTTACATCATGCAACACTCGTGTTCGCACTCCTATTGTGGACAGCAGAGTCCGTCTCTGATGTCTCAGGTGACCCATCAGCCACTGCAGTCTCCTTAGTGAGGCAGCGTCCAGTTCCAGCTCCCCTGAAAACTCCCATTTCTCCTGAACATGAACATTTAGTTAGTTATCGGAATGCATCAGGAGAGGGAAAATGCTCTTGTTTCCATCCTTACAGGAGCAGAAGGCAGCAGCGTTCGGTCCAGCTGCTCTACTCGCCCTGTCAGCATCTTCTCCAGGGCTCCTTTAGCCAGCAGCCAGCCTAACGCCAGGAGGAGGTCTCTGCTCGTGAAGCTGCCTCCATCGGTGCCGTACATCCAGTCACCGTAGTATCCGCTCTGCCACAGGCCTACAGCCACCAGCTTCCTGCGCTCTAAGGGGAATACAAACAAAACCTGGCTCCAAACAGACTTTCTGTTACCTTTAAAGTCTGACCTGTTTGGATTACTCTATTCTGAGGAATATACCACACAAGAGAAAATGTTCTGCGGGTTATTTAAAAACGTAGCAGAATAGCAGGGAATTACAACATGCTGCTTACTGATGCGTAAAAGTTTATCCTGAAACTTGATCTGCTTTTATTCAACTGTACAGCTTCAGTAGCTGTTGTTACAGACCGAACAATGGGAGCTCCTAGTTTTAACGTAACAATCTGATTTTTCTGTATTTGACCTGCGGATCATGAACAAAGCTGAACAGAGGGAAGATTGCTGGACTCCATTGGTGCATTCCAAACATTTTAGATCTTTAGGAAAAAAAAAAAACTGTCTTCCTCTGAGTCTGAAGGGGTCCTAGTACCAGCACACAGGAAGTGCACTTTGCACTACTTGTTCATGCGTTCGTGGGGTCATCAGGCGCCAGAGGCGGGTTCAAACAGGTGAGTCCTTTTTCATTGCTTCAAGTTACAGGATGAAGATCAGACTGACCTCCACTCAGCTGAGAGCAGGTCTCAGAGGAAATGATCCCTGACGTCTGAAGGATGTTGGAGAGAAGCTGCCATAACGGATCCTCCTGGATTTAAACAAGCAGCAGATCCAGATTCTGTCAGCACACTTTAAAAAATTTCAGTTCAGATTATTATACAACAAACAGGTCTAATTCAAATCCAGTCAAATCAAACCAGTTCATACCAATGCAATGTAATCACAGATTCAGATCCAAGTATATACATTCCAAGTGTTATTATAATGCAACAGTCAAATTCATCCCTGGCATGAATCAGGGAAAGTAAACACTGATTGGTGTATTTTGTTATTTTTATCAGTAATACCAATAATCAATGATGTGATAAATTATTAACACAACTGAAATGTATTCATTTACTCTGTAGAAACTCATATTGTTTTCAACATGTTTTCTTTCAGATGGACACATTCAGGACATTTCAGATGACTTAGATGACATGTTGTTGTTGAAGACAACAGCCCCTTCTCCTCTGAAAGTCCTGGGATTTGTTTTATCTGGGTAAAAGGAATCCTAGGGATTAGGTTGCTTTCTGTTTCCGTTGCTTAGAACGACTACGGGACATTTACATAAATCAGACCCATGACCTCTGGGGAAGAAAGCTGCACTACACCTCCAGTCCAGCGGGTGGCAGTAAATAGAAACCAAAGGCAAAACAAGCTATGCTCCACAGAGAAGCCGTATCTTTTTTTTCTTTTCAAACTTTATTAAGAACAACATAACAGAACGTGGCACATATCATGCTGACAGAAGGTAAGGTAAGGTAAGGTAAGTTTATTTATATATCGCTTTTCAGTAACGAGACACTCAAAGCGCTCTACATACAATTACAATACAATCAAAAAGAACACAGAAAAACAAATCAAATGCTAAGAAATCTATGAATCCTGAGAAATCTAAAAATCTCTGGTCAGTATTACAATGATACAGATAACATTAATAATCCTCTGGGTTTTACTGGTAAGAGCTGGTTCTAAACCAATCTTTCTAAAGAGGTAATTATATCATTAAGTCCTCTATGTAGAGGAAAGCATCCATCAGTATTGCAACAAGTTAATACCTGAGATGAACTACAGGTGATCCTACATCACCTTAACTGCCTCATCCTGACCAGACCTCTAAATGCACCTATCCGGTTTAATATGAAAAGAACCAAATTACTTGGAGCTTGATTTCGTCTCTCCACCGGTTGAGGATGGATCAGGTCTGATGAAAAGGAGGGGAGGGGGGGATGACGCGTCCGTGATCAAATTATGAAAACAAAACGGTAATTTCTCATCCATCCAGGAGGGGAAAAGATGAAGAACCGGGTGTCGGCGTGGTCTTCGATCGGTAAATAAATCCTGATCTTCTCGTATCAGACAGATTTCCAGCTTTCAAGCTCTTCCAGGAATGGCCTTGTGGAGCAAAGGTTCGCCTGCGAGCTTTTGTCTCTCCAGATATGCGCCTCCGATGCGCTGTCCTGTGAGACAGGCGGGAAATGGCAACGAAACTCTGCATCTCAGCCGGGTTATGCTCCCAGTGACGTCAGAGCTGCAACGTCTGTTGAGCTGCGTGTGTCAAAATGTGCGACCAATATGGATGACCCCAACATCTCAAACCTCCTCCCTCCAATGTTGCGGTCACACCAGGGTGCTTCGCCTTCAGGTGATATGAAAGTGATGAGCTGCTTCGGTGGTAATTAAATTCACCTTTGCAAAGCACGCAAATTACTTTCGTTTGTCCAAAGCACAAAAATGATTTTGAACATTTTAAATGGATGAATAATGAACAAGATCATAAAACAATAACGTTTTAAACAAAATAGGATTATAAGCCATCAGCAATATGTAAAAGGGTAAATAAAAACCATGTAGTTATTTACAGTAGAGACAGCATTATTAACCTTCAGCCTCCATTTGTTCGGCATCACAGCTCTGCGCTTCACGCTAACATGGTTGCTAGGCAACAGAAGTTACGCTGAGGTAAGGGCGGGAATCGCAGACCGACATAACACCGGCAGCATGCTATGCTAATCTGTCATGTTTAGCTAATAGCTACAGGTAGCTATTAGCTAAACATGGCGCTTCTTATAAATGCTCATTTGACTTGGTGATTGACATCCGCCAAGCTCATGTATGCTGCACTGCTGCAGCTCAACATGCCGTAAAGGACATTTAACCAGGGCCCTGTCCCAATACTTCCACTTCCACCCTTGTGTCCCTGAATTGCGTGTTCCCGTTGATGGGTTCGAGTGCGTAGTATGTCCCAATTCTCCAGAGTGGTCCTTAGAGCCGCTCCCTTTGTGCCCTCAATCCGCCCTTCGGCGAAGCCCGCATCGAAGCGGACTTCGCCGAAGTATATTACCCACAATTCACTGCTGCCGATGACGTTCTGAGCAAAAACCAATCACAACCATCAATGTAATCAACCATCAAATCAAAATAAGAGCTGCATAAACTTTAGACAGCAAGCTGACAAATCTTTTTTTTTACTGGTTTTCCAGACACAACATTGTAAGAAACCACTGGGTTCAGAGTGAGTCTGGACAGTCAGTAGGCCATAACACTGAAGTTACCATACAGGCAAACACTGCCGCCGCAACGATTCTGGTGTAAAAGCCTCCATTGCTTCCTGCACTTTCTTCTCAAAACAATTGCTTGTTGCAGTTTTAAAATATTTTTTTAGCAGCAAGACTGTGAAAACAGCACAGGTTCCAGAGGTGCAAGTCAATGATGTAACCCCAATTCTCCCATTTTGCACTGCGCACATCAACCCCTACGTGCACTTGTACAAAGTACACACTTCATAGAGGGGCGTAGGGTGTAGTGTGGGTATTGGGACAGGGCCCTGATGTCAAACGTAAAAATCAATGAATCTGTGTGACCATTGTGAAAATATCCTGCGGAGGGTTTGTTTAGTATACCGATTTAACTAAAAAGTTGAGGTCATTAACTTAATTTACTTTTCTTTTGTTTATTGTGCCACTGCTATGTACTTTATGTTTTTTGTCATCATGTGAAGCACTTTGTGTTGTCTTGTTACTGACATGCACATAAACAAATACACTTGCCATGAAGTTTTTTAATTTGTGACAACTCTGGTAAATTTAAACCGCGCTGGGGTAAATCACTGTATTCAGATCTTTGCTCAGGAGTCCGTTGCCAAGCCTAAAACTAGTCTAATCTAACAGATTATGTAGAAGTTATGCAAATCTTTAGGATAAATATTTTGTTTTGAGACACAACTGAGGAACACAAATGGGACCAAAATTTTGGTTTTCAAATGAAAAAACTATCAACTTACAATAATGACCTTGGTATTTTTTTATTTTTTATAATTTGTTTTAAAAGTTTATTGTGTTGCATTAATCGTGTGGCTTACATACAAAGCGTTCTGTAAATTTTGGCACTTTTGGGCTTCCATACATTCCATGATAACTTTCTTTTTTTGGCTTCAGGGAATTTGTAATATTCGTTTTTAACTGCCTTTCAACATATTGGACCAAACATTTATTTGTAGTAGAGATGTGTGCCAGCTGAATTGAACTGGATTACAAACAGAACAGGGTCAGTGTTAAGCCCACCTGGGATCGTCCTCCAAACTTGGCCCGTCTGAAAACCTCCGGCGCGGGGACAGGGTCCAGACCAAGGGTCGCTAACAGCCTGCAGAGAGCTTCGATCACCCGTTTCACTTCCACAGTCCCAGCTTTACTGCGCTGCATTTCAGCCTCCGAACACAAACACCGGATCACCGACCGACAGACATGAAACCTTCTTCTTCTTCTTCTTCTTCTGGTGTTTAATGGCGGTTGACAATAATCTGTAGGTGTGCATTACCGTCACCACTGGTATGGAGTGTGGTTCATCATGGATTCATATTTTATAAATAATTTTGTTCTTTTTAGGAATCTTAAAATAATTTGTATATGTTTGTTCCCTATTGTCTTTTGTAATGAATCTATTATGCTAAACTTTTCTTTAATCCTTTCAAATTCTCTCTTCATGCTTCTTCTTTCCAGCTCATATTTCTGACACTATAAAAATATGTTCAATTGTTTCATCCATCCCACAGTAGTCACATTGTCCTGTATTATGTTTATGTATTTTAAACAGTGTATAATTAAGTCCTGTATGTCCTAATCTTAGTCTTGTTATTACCCTTTCCTCCTTTCTATTCCTTCTTCCAGTTCTTTTTTCACCAACTGCCTTTTTGATCCTATAAAACCATCTTCCTTTTCTTTCTCCATCCCACCTTTTCTGCCATTCTTCCTTCAATTTTTGTTTGATGATGCCCTTTGCTTCTGATTTACTTAAATGTACTGTAACATTTATATGATTTTGTGTTGCCCTCTTAGCCATCTCATTTCCTTTAACCCCAATATGTGCTGGAACCCATAAAAATACTATTGATAAACCCATCATTTGTATTCTGAATAAAGTATGTTGTATTTTTAGTAAAATGTCTGGCCTGTTGTCTGAATGGTTATGTTTTTTAAACTCAATAATAATGAGCTTGAATCTGAACAAATTATTGTTTTTAAAGGCTATATGTCTTCCACCCACTGTACTGCTAAAAGTATTGCTAATATTTCTCCTGTGTATACCGATAAACCATTTGTGATTCGTTTTGCTATTTTTATTTGAAATTCCGGTGCTATGAATGCTATTCCTATTTTATCATTTGTTTTTGATGCATCTGTATAAATCTGAAGGTATTAATAATTATTAACATATTCCTGTATCATATTTAACTCTAATATACATGTTCTTTTCTTTTTTTCCATTAAAGACATATCTACCTGTGCTTTTGGTAAGACCAGGCTGGTACAACAGCTAGTGGCATTATCGGACTCATTACTGTATTTTTTAATGAAACTCTTCTGTTATTTTTTTAATGATCCATCCAAATGCTTGATGTTGTATAATATCTAATTTTTCCAGTTGTGTCTTTGCTGCTGAACCATATACAGAGGTTGAACAATGAAACCGAAACACCTGGTTTTAGACCACAATAATTTATTAGTATGGTGTAGGGCCTCCTTTTGCAGCCAATACAGCGTCAATTCATCTTGGGAATGACATATACAAGTCCTGCACAGTGGTCAGAGGGATTTTAAGCCATTCTTCTTGCAGGATAGTGGCCAGGTCACTACGTGATACTGGTGGAGGAAAACGTTTCCTGACTCGCTCCTCCAAAACACCCCAAAGTGGCTCAATAATATTTAGATCTGGTGACTGTGCAGGCCATGGGAGATGTTCAACTTCACTTTCATGTTCATCAAACCAATCAGCCCAAACCATCACTGATCCACCCCCATGAGAGAATTTAAGTACACCCTTTCGTCAAACTTTTTGACAGGTGGGCGGGACGTCCGGTGAGGGCGGGACTTCTGGTCGGCGCCATGTGGGCAGGAGGTCACGTGGTCAAGCAGGTGGTGTGTCCAAGGGGGCGTAACCGTGGATACTGATTGGTTGTCGTCATTAGGGGCGATACCTTAAGTGAGTCAATTAAAACACAGGGGTGTGTTTGTTATAAATAGAACAAGACAAATATGGTATTATTGGAAACTGTTTGGCATCAGCACCAATTAAAAATAGAGGGGGTGTGTTTGTAAGCATTGTTAAACCTTGAATAACCCAATGAAAACAATAGGGCGTGCTTTAGTGTTTACTTTAAATACAGAGATAAAACTCTGCACTTTACATGCAGCATTCGTTGGAAAAAAGAACACCCGTTCAACAATGGCTAGAGTTAAGAGAGTTTATCGTCAAGCGGAGGAGAAACGCAACGCGTGCCAAGATGATGATGATGAACAAGCAACTGCATCATCTATATCATCTACTTCCTCATCTGAGATACCTATCGGAATTCCCGTCGTGACATACTCTACCGATGATGAGGATCCAACATCAACTTCAACAACCATGGTTGAAAATCAGACCTCGGTTCGGCCAAGAGATATGTCAGTTCTGTGCGAAACCCCAGTGACCGTCTACCAGTATTCATCCCGTGAATTGAATGCTCCTAAGAAATCAACATACTGCATCTGCAGGGTACAAAGACCCCCGTTCGACACTCTGCAGGAAGAATGGTCTTTGGAGCCATATGGCCTGGTTGGCAGCTGGGGTTATATTTTCATGTATGAAATAGGAGAGCTTTGCCTGTATCAATTGGATCAAGATGAGGTATTTAATGGATCACTGGCTCTGTGTACACTCACCCACAGCAACTGGGCTGTGTTAAAGCTTGCAATCCCGCACCTTAATGATAGCCCTGAAACAGTCTCAAGGCAGGAGAGGGAGGAAGAAGAAGAAGAAGAAAATGAACTGTCTCCTCGACCTGTAAAACGGGCGAGAATGTTTCATATACCATCCGATGTTGAAATAGCTGAGAGAGAACCTCTCTTTAGCGCAGTGTGGGGGTCAAAAACCACAACGAATGGCCGCTGGTCTTTTCGGGCAAGCAGACGCAGGAACAACCGGACGAGTCCCTCAGATCTGTTTGTGTTGGAGGCTTTCAATTAGGACTGCGGCGTATTCAAGATAATGCTGGCTCTGCCGTTTGAAGCTTGGGCAGAGAAGATGAGTGAAATTGGACATCGTCTTTCCGACCTTTTCCACAAGTCACGAAGTTGGATCGATGTCATGTCAGTGAAAAAAACGCTGACGTTTCCTGTTTTACGTTTAGAACGAACCCTCTTCTGAGGACACGCCCCTTCCTATGATATATATACGGGGGGATAACTGCAAGCTCACAGACACTGAGAATCGTCTCATGAGAATGAGTGGACCGACACCATACAGGGATCTCTACAACCACCGAGCAGAGATCCACTTCTCTCCTGAGCACGATGAAAGCTTCAACATTGGACCATATCATCCGCCTTCCCCTGACCTCTTCTCACCATCCACCTCAACATCCTCATTCTCAGAGAACCACTTCAGTCCTGCATCACCTACAGGATACAACATGAAATATCTACAGCTTTCTCCAGACCTCTGCTCACCATCACCGCTATTCATGGCTGAGTCTGTAGACGCGAATGTCCTGCCTGAAGACATGAAGGTGGTCGTGGAAGAGGAGGTAGCCACCGGCTACTCACCCTCTACCGAAGCCCCTACACAAACCCTGGAACCGATGGAGGACCCTCAGCCTTCAGCAGAGGATGAGAGTAACCAGGAGGATGAAATTGACGGTTGGTTCTCAACCACCCTCATCAATACGGTGAAAACAGCGATACTTCATTTATTCAACATAACCTCTTTGAACTATCTCAGAGAAACCTGCTATGGATGTATAACGAACCACCCGAGCCAGCGTCAACACCATTGCCTGGAGGTACTGGGGGAGGATTATTACCAAGTCAACTTTCAACGCATCGTACGACGACTCATAACCCCCAAACTCGTTCCTGCTATTCAGAATCTTCTGGTACTTCGAAGCATACAAGCGGATGACTTCAGAGTGAAGACGATTGCCAAGACGGTTTTATATGAACTGAAATCGGTACAAGGCATCCACAGTGCAATAGCGCACGTTTATGATCGCATGGTCGATGAGAAACATCTCAAACAACTTAACTCTGTTTCAGAGAGCTATGGACTGACAAACTGATCTCACATGTTTGATGACTTGTTGTATCATTTTTTTTTTTAGTATTCCAGTACTTTAATTAATCTGCATTATATGATTTTTCTTCTTTTTTCTTTTTACTATTAAATACAATTAAAGTAGGAACATATTAACCTTTCCCAAAAGTGTTGTTTTAAAAAGCTAGTAGTGTTTGAATTCATCTGCATTTTATCTGATTTTGTTTTTTGGTTGTTTTTTTTTTTTATATTATAAAGGATAAATCTACCCTCCTGTGTGTTTTTTCTCATTATTTAACAAGTAATCGGCAGAGTGAGCATAAGGCAGAGATGGCAGGAAGACGGCTGATGAAGAAAGTATATTATAGCCCTTCAAATCCGGGAAGTTTTGGGGGTGTAGATAGACTGAGGAGGGTTATGCAAGATGAAACGGGAAAGAAGGTTGCGGTTGAAAAAGTTAAAGATTTTCTTTCAGGAGAAGATACCTATACTCTACATAAACCTGCAAGAATAAAGTTCCAGAGAAACAGAGTTTTTGTCACCAGACCATTGAGGCAGTTCCAGGCTGATCTCTGTGACATGCAAGCTCTGGCCATGGAAAATTATGGTTATAATTATTTATTAACAGTCATTGACATCTTTTCAAAAAGGGCGTATGTACGAGTTTTGAAGAGGAAAACAGCCGCTGAGGTGGTAAAGGCATTTGAATCAGTTTTTACAGAAAGTCAGATCCCCAAAAAACTTCAGACTGATGCCGGTAAAGAATTTTTTAACAAGAAATTTAAGGTTTTAATGGAGAAACACGGTATTGAACATTTTGCCACAGCGAGTGAAGCAAAAGCTTCAGTGGTCGAGAGATTTAACCGCACATTAAAAACAAGGATGTGGAGATATTTTACAGCTAACAATACCCGGCGGTACGTCGATGTACTGCAAAACCTAGCTAGAAGCTACAACCATTCCTACCACTCCAGCATTAAAATGAGCCCTATGGAAGTGACCCCAGAAAATGCCTTTCAAGTGTTTCAGAATCTGTATGATGTCAAGTCCAACAGATATTGCAAGGACTCAGTGACAACGTTTAAACAAGGGGATCTTGTCAGAATATCCAAGGTCCGTGGAGTGTTTGACAAAAAATACGAACAGAGTTTTACAGATGAAGTGTTTACAGTGTATGACCGGATACCCCATTCTCCTCCTGTATACAAACTCAAAGATTTGGATGGAGAACCTATCGAGGGTTCCTTTTACGCTGAGGAACTTCAAAAAGTAAAAATATTTAACGACAAGATGTATCAAGTGGAAAAAATATTAAAACGACGTACGGTCAAGGGAGTCAAACAGGTTTTTGTAAGTTGGAAAAACTGGCCTGAGAAATTCAACAGTTGGATCAAGTTTGATGAACTTCAAAACGTATAAAAAAGGTTTGCACTAAACCTCACAGTTGACACAGCATCATGAACCGTCAGGTAGAGGATGATGGCTTTTACGTTACTCTTCCATCTAATGCTAGCATGGAAGTGTTTAAAAATAATACCAGTTCAAGTTTCCATGTAAATTTAGCTCAACATATTGATTTAGAAGGCCAATGGATGGTTGCATTAGCCGAGATTTCATATCCTCATACATGGCATAATTTACCGGATTATGATGCCTACTTTGAATGGAGGAAGGTTGGTGATGTGGAGATCAATACGCAAAGGATCAGAAGTGGCTACTATAACAGCGTTATTCAACTCGAGACAGAGATGGAAATGTTTTTCAAAAAATTTAAATCGGGTTTACGCATTAAATTCAGCAAAGTTCAAAAGAGATTTGCATTTCAAGCAAACAGTCCGTATGAAATACGCTTCTTCAGCACTCTAGCTTATATGATGGGCGTGAAACCAGGGGAATGGATTCATGTTTCTGAACCAAAACTGGCTCCTTTTCCGGCAGATATAAAGGCTGGTTTCTATCACCTATACTGTTACAGCGACGTGGTCAGCCCTCAAATAGTAGGCGACACTTTTGCACCTTTACTGCGGACCGTCAAAGTACAAGGCACATTCAGTGATAGGATTACTCAGACGTTTAACCCCGCCCACTACCTTCCAGTCTCCAGAAGACATATTGAAAATATCAATATAGAAATTAAATCGGACCAAAACGTTCCTGTAAATTTCGTCTATGGAAAGACCGTCATAAGACTACACTTCAGACCGGTGATATCACAACGTAGCCTGAGATAAATTTTATTTGTATAAACTATTCCAGAGATATGTATATAACCTCTAAGATTGATTGGTTATCATTCATATTACGCTGGTCATTCAACACTGCATCAAGCAGGCAAGAGAGAACATGGCACAGCTAAGTCTGAGACGTGATCCAAATCGCTTTGTAAATTACTATGTAAGTCAATCAGGCGGTAATCTGCCAGGGTTTTATGGGGCCCCGGTCATGTACGGACGCGGAATTGGATCATTATTTTCAAAATTATTCCGCTTCGTATCCCCTCTGGTTAAAAAAGGATTTGCAATTGCAAAACCCCATCTTAAAACGGCTGCATCAAATATCGCTTCGGATGTCATCGGTAGAGCCGTGAGTAAAATGAGTGGTTCTACACACACCAACGGTCAAGAAGGTTCAGGAATTATGGTTTTATCCAAAAGACCCAGAACAAGACCCCCTGGTGATCGTTTAAGGACGGTTAAAAAACAACGACAAACACGAAAAAGGAGATCAGTTGGAGCTGACAAACGAAGAGTAAGGAAGTCATCCGCAAGTTTTGATATATTTAAATAATGGCTCTTTTACATAACAAATCATCAGAGTGCACGCTGGCAGAGCTGGACTTATTTTCTGCCCCGATGACGCAGCTATCGATCGAAGATAAAATTTACACCGAGATCCAGCCTTTATCAGCAATCACTGATGGAGGCCCGATCGAGTTTTTCATTCCGGGAGACGGAGAAAAGTATCTGGATCTCAACGATACGCTGTTGCATCTCAGAGTAAAATTACTAACAAGGATGGAACAAACCTGCCGGATGATGCACCTGTAGGGCTCATCAACTACCCGTTAAACACCATCTTCAGTCAGTGTGACGTCACTCTCGGAGATCGAATGATTTCACAATCCAGCGCTACACATCCATATAGAGCCATGATTGAGACATTGTTAAACTTTTCTGAGGATTCTTTAAAAACCCAGTTTAGCTCTGGTCTTTTTTATAAAGACACTGCAGGTGCTCTGAACTCTATTGTTACAACTAACGGCCCTAACCAAGGTCTTAACAGCAGAGCAGGCTTTACGGCAAATTCCAGGGAGGTACATCTCCTAGGCCCCCTGCATGCAGACATATTTTTCTGCGAGAGACTTCTTTTAAACTCTGTTGACCTTAAAATTAAACTTACAAGAGCCAACGATGCCTTTTGTCTCATGGCAGCAAGAGACTCCACTTACAAACACAGGATATTAGGAGCATCTCTTTTTATCAAAAAAGTTACTGTCTCTCCAGCTGTACGACTGGGGCACGCTTCAGCTTTAATGAAAGCAAATGCTCTGTATCCACTTTCACGTGTGAATGTAAAAACATATTCCATCCCTGAAAATTCAAGGGTATGCAACCAAGAGAATCTTTTCTTAGGTATCTTTCCCAAGTATGTGGTGATTGCGTTACTGGATCATGACGCTTTTACAGGAACACGCAATCTCAATCCGTTTGACTTTAATCATTTTGATATGGAATATTTAGCTTTGTGTAAGGATGGCAGACAAATTCCAGCTAAGGCCTTCCAGCCCAATTTTAACCAAGGTCATTCAGTGAGAGAGTATTACAACTTGTTTACGGCTACAGGACGATATCTAAAAGATCTTCCACTGAGTATAACACGTCAGGAATTTAATCAAGGATACTCTCTATTCACATTTAATCTTAACCCGGGCGAGGACACAGATGCTCTATCTCCAGTTTCCAGTGGGAATTTAAGATTGGAAATGCGCTTCAGAAACCCGTTGCCTCATACCACCACGCTGATCATCTACGCTTGTTATGACTCTATTTTAGAGATTGATTCAAAGAGGCGTGTGCTGGTGGATTATTATTAATCTAATCAGGCATGAATAATCATGAAATTGAGAGCCTGATGCATCATCTGCTGGGAGATTTGTTTTGTGGTGTGTGGCCGTGCGACCAGCTGCCGCTGCTAGCTGACAAATTCCCAGGGCCGGCCTACTTTATCGTGAATACACATCCTTCACACATGCCGGGGGAACACTGGCTAGCTCTGACATTGGATGAGAATGGTCAATCCAGCTTTTTTGACTCTTATGGGTTCCTCCGAATTTCGATTTCTACCCGTCAAGCATCGTAACATTTTTAAAAGACAGATCATCAAAAATATTGTATCATAATAACCAACTTCAAAACACTCTGTCCACTGTGTGCGGTCACCATTGTATTTATTACCTCTGTCATAGAGCGTGCGGATTATCAATGCAGCAAGTGTTGTCAAAATACACCGGAGATGTGATTAAGAATGATTTAATGGTATCTAACTTTGTGAACAAATATCAGAAATGTGTCATTAATCAAAGTTGTACATTTTATACTCACGGAACATGCTCTTTGGAGATGTTTCTGGATTGTTATGGAATTTAAAATGTCTTTTTTTTTTTTTTTTCATTGTTTGTTTTGTTTTTTTCTTCTTATGATTTAATATTTGTGTAATGATATCATATGTTAGTGTGTGAAGTAGAGAACGAAGTTAGACTTGAAAAATATAATCAATAAATATTTTATTGAATAAAAGAAATAGACTACATGTTTCATTTTCTTATAACGGTTTATGGTGAAAATGTAATCCATTGGGGTGGTAGTGTCGTCTTACGAAGAGACCTTTTTGATCTCCCATCAGCATTTTTTGGATCTTCCAGCTCAGATCTCGACCAGTAGGGAGAATGAGTTATCTGCCTTCTTCTTCTTTTTCTTCTCTGCTTAACTCTGGGGGGTGTACCCCCATTTTCAATCGATGTACCCTCTGTTTTGAAACGTCTATATTCTTCACGAGCATAAGGGTTAATGACTGAAGATATAGGTATGTTTACTTCTGACATGGAGTGTAGAAAATCAGACCATCCTCGGGTTTGTGATGCTCCAGATTTTTTAAACGGAAGCAAGAGATTTTTCAACAAATCAATCATGTGGGACCCTTTTATAACATTTCCTTTAAATACAAATTCACCTCGCAAAGTCCAACTCTCACTTCTTTCGGAAAATTTCTTCAAAATGTACTCGGCATTTTTACGATTGTGTTTAGGAAGGCTTTTCAGTACTTCCGTAAGAACCTGATCCTTAGGGGCCTCGTCCTGCCCTGGGCCTTGTTTTTCTTGGGACCGCTCATGTTCAGGAACCTCTGTGTCACGCTGCAGCGTTAAACTGACCCGCTGTTTTTCTTCTTTGACACCTTGCTTAAGTAAAGTCAGATACCTCTGGAGAAGAGCATCGTATCTCTTGATTTTTTCATAAGAAGTCAAACCCGGCTCGTTTAATATCGCTCTCATTTCAGCATCCAAATTCTCCTCCGCCGTCTGTCTGATGGACGTGTCTGACTGGGTCAGACGCTTGAATTGATGAGGGGAAATGAGAAACATCTTCTGCGATGTTCTGAGAGACATTATCTCCTGATGATTCCACCCACTAGATCACCGATCAAGGGTGCAAGAGCCGTTAAGATGGGCAGAATAAAACCACCTCGTTGCTTTTTGAGAGCCAACTGTTTAGTTTTTATCCCGGTTCTTTTATCACCCAACAATCTGATGATATTTCTTTGTTTCTTCAATTGTCGGTGTTGAGAGGGTGATAGTTTAATGTTACCTTTTAAAATATTCAGAGCAATCTCGCACAGAGCCTGAATAAAGTCGGGAGAGCAGTGTGCGAGAATATCTTTACGTTTCTGTGGACAGGCCTGGTACAAAGCTCTGAATAATGGTAAATTCCTTTTTATACGCGCTGACATGATGACTTACTTTGTTCTGGGTACGTACACAGCAGGCCACTGCTGAGGAAGTATGCCTGTTCTCAGTCTGAAATGTTCTGGGCAGGTAGGCGTAAAATCGATGATTAAATATCCATGAGCTTCTCTCGTTGCGTCTTCAAAACTCTCCAAGAAGAGACCCTTTTGAGATGGAAACATTTGACGGGCCAGTATATTCAGCTGGAGTTTATCTCTCGGGTTCTTAAACAACACCATATAATTACAGTTCAAACTAATAGTGCGACTTAACTTTCCCTGATGAAAAACATCCTGAGTCAACATCATAACACTCATATTACGATGGTGACGAAACTGGGTAAAGACCTTCATCACGTTTTCATCATCTGAGGCTTGAGCGATAACATCGTCTAGAATAATCAGATGATTCTGATCAGGAGGAAACAGGTTTTCATCTTCAAAAGAATGAGGCAATCCTTCCACAAAGGTAATATTTTTATTCATCTTCTGCAATTCAGCATACATGGGTTGAAAAGATGTGTAAATCCATACAATATTTTCTGGAACAACATCCATGACATGATTACAGTTTTGTAAAATACTTTTTACAAAGAAAGTTTTCCCGCAGCCGCTGGGTCCAACTATCATACATGAGAAAGGTGCTCTAAATCTAGGATCAAAATCAATCTCCTGTAAATCCATGTGACTTTTTATTTTATTTCTTCTTCAACTCTAATAACCGAAAGGCAGAGTTGTCCCGTCAGAAAAAAGACGTCTCTTATCATACACCAGTCGAAACTTTTTAAGAAATGTCGCGTTTGTCAAACGGAATCTCTTTTTATCCCTCCTGATCGTGTGCTGAGGGATTTCAATGACACCCTCACTTGACCCCTGTAAGTAGCCCTCGACCAGCCCTTTGATGCTGTCAAAATTGACCCTCTCGCTGCATTCATGCGTCTGAATGATGCCTTTAGCACGTATCACTACTTTTTTACGGTTTTTGGTCTGGTATGCATAACTCTTGGGTCCTGTCGATGCAAACTCCGAAATGCTGTCACCATCTAACTCGTCAGTAAGATCACCCAGATAATTCCCCAATTCCAGAGGAGTTTCACCACTTTTTGTCACATAAATCAAACTGTCCGTGTCAATATAAATCAATCTGTCCTGTAACTTCTCCATGCTGCTGAGAAGTTTTAAACGTGCATAAGCGGTGGTGAATGCTGCTATAAACACATTATTTGTCTTACTTGGTGGATATATGACACGTTTGCTGTAGTTCCACTGCACTACACACATTTCAGGGTTGAAAAAATGAAAATAGTTAACCCTGTATTTACTCGAGAACATGAAGCTGAAAAAGTCTTCAGGGTTAGTGATGACTGTGGTCTGAGACAGATCACTTCTTTGCGCAAATTTCCCCCAAAAACTGTTTAAACACAATTTTGCAACCTGCCTTTTGGCAAGATTCATCCCGATTTTTTCAGGGTCTAATTGGATGCCCTGATGCAGTTTGTAGTTGCTTATATACTTTGACTTACTCTCCTGATCCACTGCTTCAGACGGATAGCCTGAAGCCTCCTGCTTACCCTTTAAAAAGCAATGAATGTAACCTTTAAAGATTGTATCACTTCTCTTTTCAAAATGCCACACCTCTGTGATTTTAGCAAGACGATACCCACATTGTAACGCTTTACAGAGCTCTACACTCACCCAAACACCCGTCAGAGCTCTGTCCTCATCATTATGCATGCAGGGACCTGACTGGTTATTTATTTCAGCGCATGTGCGGCAGAGAGTGAACACAAGTTTACCTTGGGATGTTCTGTAAGGTAAAACAGGGAACAACAGGTTACGTGGTGGGTAGACCACAGCTTTGATTATACCGAAGTAGCTGCTGGGGTCATCAAAATCTTTGTAAATGATGGTGGGGTGTCCGAGGGGAAAATCGCAGTTGGCGTTTACATAAGGGTACAGAGATGTGTAATCCACATAGTGTACAGTTTCATCCGGTTCCGCTGTGTACCTCAACTTCATAGGACAGGTGCGTCCACCATACAGCGCATCCCGGGGGGATAGCGGTTCGAGTGCATTAACTTTCTCAAGAAAGCTGATCACCCCTGGGTCTGATTTTTTCATTTCAATCCACTCATGCTCCCATATGACCTCGAGACGAAGGCCGTACACAGTTTGTAACACCTTGCTTCTCTCAACAGTGGCTGCGTAAAACTGTTCAAATGCGACCCCTCTCAACGGACACTTGTCATGAGGCATGTAACACTTTTTACAGCCGTGGAAAAAACAGCCGTAAAATTCAAACGCAACTTTGACACCGTTAATCTCTGCATACCCATCCACAGAATATGGACCAATTTTCTTTTCACCCCTATTTAATGCATGCTCGATAAATATGGCTCTGCTGTCTGCAATCCAGCTGAGCCATTGAATGGACGCGCTGGAGAACGTTTTACTGCTACGTCTGTAGTCCAGAGGTGATGGAATGGCTAAGGTTTGAGGAGGAAGGAAATTGGTTACAAAAACCTTCATGCAGGCTGATGCTATTGTGATACTTTTAAACGGATCCACACTTGTCTCCTTAAAGAACTCGTCTCTGAATTTTAAGCATCCTTGAGAAAGAATTTCAACGTCATTTTTACAATAACGAACGGAAGGAAGTTTTCGAAAGCAGGCAGGATCATATTTCCATCTTCTGTAACAGTAAATGTGATGTGACGATTGAGATTTTCACCCACTAATTCCAGCTGCACAACGTCGTTACGTCTGGTTAACGATCTCGCAGCGTCGGCTAATTCAATGATAATACGCATGATGTCTGTATAGAATGCTGCTAAATCTGGAACGTTACTTGGACAGGGCGGCGGTATGGTAAAAGGCCTCCTTATTTCATGGTTATTAAAATGTTCACGTTCAACCACGGCTGGAGGGTTTCGTCCTATTTGATCAGAACTAACTGCTACGTCCGTATTGAAATGACCCCCGTGCTGATCTGCGGCGTGTGATGTAGAAGGATTCTGATGACTGTCAGGTGGATCATTTTGCTCAATACTGAGTGGACAAAATGCTCTATTTAAATCTTCAAGAGCCTGATTGATTACGTTTAAAACGTCACCGTGCTGATGTTCATTTATTACATTTTCACTGTTAGCAGGAGATGCATTTAAAACGATGTTATCTGCTACTTCTGCATTAACGGGAATTTCGTTAAGTTCATTAACTAAATTTCTTATTTCATCCAGGGCAAGTCTGATTCGGTTATCCATTTCTATGAACATAAGAAAAAAAAAAAAAAAAAACTAACCTACAGAAAAAAAAAACAAAAAAAACACAGTGATCAGTTCAGTTTAAAATCACCTTGATGTCACCAAAATGCTTCTTTAACAGAATCTGACATGCTGCCAGAAGCGTTAACGATGAGGTCTTATTACGAAGATCCCGTGAGGCTGTAGAGACTGTCTTCCTGCGCTGTCCGTTTCTGTGACCAATCTGTCCTACCATCAACGTAACCTCTGTAAGGAGAATGAACAAAAAATAAATAAATAGATAATAAATATATATATATATATTGAAATAATCACATTAAAGCTGAAAAAAAATAAAGGAATTCAAATTAATTCAGTATGTATGTATGAATTAAAACGTACCGTTCATTAATCCACTCACTAGCGTTGCTCTGCTTTGTAGCGCAGAGAGTCGCTGTCTTTTGGCCGGGGTTAAATATTCTGTAAAAACAGAAGACAATAAAAGTTATCTTACGCTGCGCAGCACAGCGTTCATAAATAAAACGAAAAATAGTTTTTAAAATACACAAGTTTTTTTTTTTTTATCTTACTCCGATTCTTTGCGGTAAAACCTCCAGATTTCACTTCTTGTTGGACTGAAACTGTGCCTCTCTGCTGAAAGCTGTCTTGATCTTTGAAAAGCGACCTTCTGGTGGGCGGATTCAATGTGGCATCTTTGGATGTATCTGTAAACAGGTTTATATGACATTTTATTGAACTATGCTTAAAATACATATATATATATATATATTGTTTTTATTTAATTTTTATTTTTTTTCTACCCTGCTGCTGCTGCTTCTGCTCGACAGCTGTGTCTTCCACAGAGCTCTCAGTCGAATCTGTAAACAGTTTTATCTGAGGTTTAAAATACATTCACTCTCAAAGAAAAACAGTTAGTTCTTAGGACTTACTTTCTGGTGGTGCCGGTAACTTATCCGGTGTGTCTTCAGGGGAAATGATGATAATTGACGGAGGAGTATTCAAAGAATCAGTTTTAATTTCTGTGTTAGAAGAAAGTTCAGATGTTGTTGGGGTTTTTTTCTTGTTTGGAGATAATTCGCCTTCTCAATTTGGACTGTGGATTCCAGCCGCTGAACCCTCCAACTTGATCATTCGGGTTTACCTCTCTCATCAAATCTATAAATTGAAACATTGTCAAGGGTTAACTATAATATATATATGTATATATATATTTTATTGCATTTAACATTTACTTACCATAATCTGATTGTGTCAAGATGAAATCATCAAGGTCATCAGCGGTGGGTTCTATGACAAAGAAACAAATATATATATATATATATATATATAAACAATATATATAAACAAAATTAGAGAACATTCACATGCATTTAATGATTTCTTAAAAATGAATACTTACTTACTTACTTACTTACTTACGTTTAAAGATGTCATTGTGATTTTGTGAATTATCAGAAGTAGATTCCACAATTTCCGGGTTTCCTGAAATATTTACCGACATTTTTTCTTGTCAGTACTGGTATTTTCCATGTAACAAGTGTTATGGTTCAAAGACATTCAGCATTTGAAGACCCTGACACTGAGGTTAGCCAATGAAACAGAGCCCCCGGACAACATTTACTCACAGTATTTATACCAGAACATGACAGTGTTATCTCAACTGCAAAGACTATGTTTTTAAGACCAAAACCCTTCTTGAGTTCAAAGGTGATATGTTATCCAAGAAACAGACCTAATTGCCCTTCCTGACTTCGCCCCTAACAGTTGGATATAGTATAACTGTAACTCCCTGAATAACCTTTTACTCTAAGATGAAAAAGTAAATGTTTTAGAAAAGCTACAGGTAACTAAAATTATCATTCCTTTTTTCCTAAAATGGAGTCACTCATGATTCAAAAACAAACACATCATTGCTAGTCAATTTGTAACTTGGAAACAGTATACTGAAGTTCTTTTTTTTTTTCTGTTAATCTCATATTCGTCTTACCTCTTTCAGCTGCTTTTCCAGTATGTTGACGCAGAAGCTGAAGGTTTTTCTCATTCCATCGATGTAGTGAAGCACAATCTTTTAATTTACTTTTTAGGTCTTTTCTATTTTGAACTGATTTAGACTGGCTCATATATTCAACAAATAGGTCCTGCTGTAAAGCAAAATGAACTTACAATTCTGTTAGGTTACACAGTTCATTTATTAGGATTTCATGTGATAGGTCAACATTAAGTTGATTATACCTTTAAAATATAAAAGGATGCATGTCTTTTTTTTGTTTTTAGATGTATTAACACCTGAAAAAACATACAGATTATTAATAACACCCTTAATTGACTCATTTAAGGTATCGCCCCTAATGACGACAACCAATCAGCATCCACGGTCACGCCCCCTTGGACACACCACCTGCTTGACCACGTGACCTCCTGCCCACATGGCACCCACATGGCGCCCACATGGCGCCAACCGGAAGTCCCACCCTCACCGGAAGTCCCGCCCACCTGTCAAAAAGTTTGACGAAAGGGTGTACTTAAATTCTCTCCCATGCTTCACTCTGGGCATGCAACAGTCTGGGTGGTACGCTTCTTTGGGGCTTCTCAACACCGTAACTCTCCTGGATGTGGGGAAAACAGTAAAGGTGGACTCATAAGAGAACAATACATGTTTCACATTGTCCACAGCCCAAGATTTGCGCTCCTTGCACCATTGAAACCAACGTTTGGCATTGGCATGAGTGACCAAAGGTTTGGCTATAGCAGCCCGGCCGCGTATATTGACCCTGTGGAGCTCCCGACGGACAGTTCTGGTGGAAACAGGAGAGTTGAGGTGCTCATTTAATTCTGCCGTGATTTGGGCAGCTGTGGTTTTATGTTTTTTGGATACAATCCGGGTTAGCACCCGAACATCCCTTTCAGACAGCTTCCTCTTGCGTCCACAGTTAATCCTGTTGGATGTGGTTCATCCTTCTTGGTGGTATGCTGACATTACCCTGGATACCGTGGCTCTTGATACATCACAAAGACTTGCTGTCTTGGTCACAGATGCGCCAGCAAGACGTGCACCAACAATTTGTCCTCTTTTGAAGTCTGGTATGTCACCCATACTAAACTACTAAATAAGACGCAATTCTGCACACTGATTTTAAAGAAAGGCCAACATTCCTGGCCTGACGCTTGTAGACGGACTCACGGCCCGAACAATTTGCACTGGCTTTGCTCAAAGTGTCACTTATGAACATCTCTGAGCCTGGCTTGTACACCACTGCCAAGTTGTAGTTTTGCAATGTCAATAGTATGCACTGAAGCCTCTTGGGTGAACTGAGAAGTGCCTTGCCGAATATTAAAACAAGGGGCTTGTGAACAGTCTCAACTGGACCCTCTGGCAGGCGATAACAATACTAAGGCACTCCTTCTCAAATTGTGCATAGTTTTTTTTTCAGTAGGAGTAAGGCCCTGGGTGCAAAGGCGACAGGCTGACCTTCCTGCATGAGACAGCACCCAAGGGCACTCTGACAGGCATCGCTTTGAACTGTGACAGGTCGGGGCATGTCGTAGTAACGCAGCACCTGCATAGATGTGGCCAGTGACTTCAGTTCTGAGACTGCTACCTCGTGCTTGGGAAGCCAGTGCCAGGGCGTGTGTTTGTTTTGCAGACGTTGCGGCGACTCACAGATGGATGAAAAGTGTGGCATGAACTTTCATGTTGTTTGCGCTGGTAAACCTCTGGGGACACAGAAACCCCAAAAGGCAGCACATCTACTCTCCAATTTTGCATTATTTGCTGTTATTTCAGCTTTTAACTTTGTTCTCTCTTTTCTCTTCCTAGAAGCTACACCTGGCCTGACTCTGTGTCTACCTGTGACACCTTTCTGGAGAGGAGACATTGGCTGAGCTTCTGCTGCCAACAACTTAATGCTCACCTTCTACAGATGATCCACATGGCCCTGTCTTTTAGTGTTTAACCCTTTCTCTCTCCTAGACATGGCTACTGACTGAGCTTCTACTGTAACTAACTCTATGTTCTCTCTTTCAGACTCTAACCTTGAAAACTGGATCAGAGTTTATCTGTTCTTTCTTTCTAAATGAAACGACTAAAGGGGCTACATCCATTAACATTTACTTTTCCTTCCCATAGAAAGTACTCCTGGATTAGTGCTTCTTTGTTCTCTTTGTGTCTCTGCTCTGTTCTCTCAAACCCCCAGTGGGTCGTGGCAGATGGCCGCTCACACTGAGCCTGGTTCTGGTTCTGCTGGAGGTTTCTTCCTGTTAAAAGGGAGTTTTTCCTCTCCACTGTCGCTACATGCATGCTCAGTATGAGTGATTGCTTCAAAGTCAACGCCAGTGACTGTCTACTGTCTCTACATGCTCATCCAGGAGGAGTGAATGCTGCAAGTCACTGACTGGATGCAATCTGCTGGGTTTCCTTAGACAGAAAAACGTTTTATCCAATTTGAATAAATAATTGAATCTGACTGCACGGTTCAATTGTTAGGATTATTTGGAATGTATGAACCTGACTGTTGTGAAGTGCCTTGAGACGACATGTGTTGTGAATTGGCGCTATATAAATAAAACTGAATTGAATTGAATAGAAGACTGCTCTCATTATCCAACCGACACTGCAGTAAGGCTGGCTTGCCATTGACCAGTGTGAAAACTTTACCTTTCGGCAGTTTGTATAAAACATCTTCAAGTGTGGCGTAATATAATGAGAACATTTCAGGGTTTTAATCAAAAACTTTGGATCCAAACAAATTCTCAGTTTGTCAGGCCTTTTTACTATGACCATGTTGCTGATCCACTCAGTTGGGTCTGTGATATGCCTGTCAGCCTGGTATTCATCCAATAGCCTCTTAACATCCAGTTTTATAGCAATAGGAACATTGCGAGGGGTACATTGCACAGGTGGAACAAATGAGTCCAACTCAAAATGGACTTCACCTGGTACTGACTCCACGTGTAAGCTGAAAACATCTCCGAATTTGTTGATCAGCTGCTCTCTGGCCAGTCCTCTGAAACCACGGTGCTCTACTGTGTTGACATCAGCAGGGATCATGGACTTAATAAGCCCCAGGCATTTACAAGTGGAGCCCAACAGCAGCAAGTTTTGGGTTGTTTTTACCACTCAAAATGACCACACACATTGTTTTAAAAGTCCCTATGAAGGGCAACAAATCAGTACAGTACAGCTTAAACCTAGTATTGCTGGACTGCAGTGGTGTATTCAGTGCAAGTTTCATTTTGTCATTTTTGGAGTACCTGAATCAAGCTGGCATTATTGTGACCTCTTGTTAATCTTTAAAGTTATGAACCATTTCTTTCCCTTTGTTTGCACTGCTCCTATAGTCTTGTGTGTATATATCTCTCTTATCCATTTTTGACTCCTCCGGCCCTCAACACAGTGGAGCCTCTTCACTTTTCAAGCACACCCTTGCAAAGTGATTCAATGTTCCACATAATTTGCAGGATTTCCCAAATGCAGGGCAAAATTTCTTACCCCTGGAGTGCATGCTGCCACAGTATTTACATGCAATGCTGGTCTCAGTCATCTGGGGTGGCATGCTCTGTTTCAATATGCTCTGCATGAATCTTTGCCGAGCAACCACGTGAACAGCCTCGGCCTGTGGAGCACATTCCTTCGTCTTCAGTCCCATATCGGTCCGTTCTGTTGCACGACACATCGATTGCACCAAGTGTCAATGTTTTTTCTCTTCATAGTCTGTGCCTTGTGTTTTCAGCAGTGATCCCCAGCACAATCTTATCATCATCAATCATCAATCGTCCTAATCACATGTAGCTGCTTTTTCTCTTAGCCTAGTGACAAAATTATCAAATGATTCACCATCTTCCTGTCTACAGCGTCTGAACACATATCTCTCGTAGATCACATTTCTTGCCGCCTTGAAATAATGCCCCAGTGCATCCACTTTCGCTACTGGGTCATTCTCCTGTGCTGCTGTCAGATTCAAATTATGACGGTATACATGTTGGCACTCACTTCCTATCACAGTTCGCAGTATTCCAGCTTGTACACAACACAGCTTGTCCGCAAGACCCGTGACCAATGAGTAATTTTCAAACTCAGCCTTGATAACATCCCAGTTCACACTCCAGTTGCCGGCAAGGCTCATCGGAGATGGTGGCAGCACATTAGCAGCCATGTTAGCTCCTGCTTCTAGCTCCCACCGTGAAGCAGCCTGTGTGTTTGCACTGCTGGGCACGTCTCCACTATCAAGTGACATAGTCCCCACTGCAACAAAGCCTCGTCACAAATAAGAGCGTAAAGTCTCCAACGTCTGACACCTTGTTCCAGTTCAATAAATACAAAAAAACACATTATGCGGTATACATTTGCAGCTGTATTCAGTCCAAACACAAGCTCCTACTTCTGGGGTTATAACCTTTTAAACTAAAAGCGTACAACTAAACACTAAACCCCGTGACACACACCACATCCTTATCTCCATCCTATGAAAGCCCACCACTAATACTATCCATTCTCATCCATTGATATTCCAGATTTTGCCAAAACCACCTTCAAAGATCAAAAAGTTGCTTACCTTGAAGCGTCTCACTCTTTCTGTTGTCAGCCATGTCCTCATCACCTCCTTACCACCTCCAAGTTCTTCTTCTTCTACTTCATCGCCACACCTACTCTGAGTGCATTCCTTTTCAAATTTCACGGCTATCCAAAATATTAGCACTGCGTGGGTAACAGTTACCTTCAGGCTGTTGTGAAGGAAGTGAGAAAAGGAAATAATGAGTAAAGTTGGTGTTGACCAATCAGAGACCTGAATCGGCTTTTAGTGGGCGGGGCATTTCATCCACCATCAAATCAAAAGCTAGAAGAAAGGCGGCAGAACTAACACAAAGAAAAAATGGAGGATCTTTTTCCAATGAAGACATACGACAGTGATGCACGCAAACAAAACGTTAATGGTTCGACAAGGATGGGTTTCGAACTCATGCATCCAGAGCACAGTGGTGAGTGATATTCACAGCACCAATAAGTCTCCATATATGGCTGATGTGAGCAAGGCAGAGTGCTTTCTGTACAATGAAACAGGGCTGGTTTCTGAAGACAACATCCAGTTACCAGGACGACCGTCCCCATAGTGACGCATGGTGGTGGCAGCATCATGCTGAAAGGAGGCACAGGTCAGAGAAAACATGTCAGAGGCTGCAGAAGACTTGTCCTTCAAGCAAGACAACAACTCTAAACAGCCACTGTAAAAACAATTACCTTAATAAAACCAAACAAAATGAACAAACAAAGCGAAATTTTCTAAGCAGTTTTGTTACATCTGAATTGATTTGAATGTACTCAGTTATATAAATTTTTACCAAATTCTAAAAGTTTCAAACCAAAGTTTAAACCTGTTAATGCTAAAACATAATTTTGAGAAATACCTTTAACAGATTTTCTTTTTTCGTGTTCATTCAATTGTCATATGCAGTGAGAACTTGGTTAGAAACAATAAAAGTTTCAGACAGAAGTCCATAGGATCATGACAATACTACACTTTTCAGATTTGTAAAAAATGCTGTAAACAATTTTCCTTCCACCTCACAGTGGGACGTTGGGGTTCTGTCTCAGAAAACCCAATAAAGACTGACGTTTATGTTTATGGAAGGAATGGGATTTAAAGTGGAAAGGTCCAGGGGTGTGATTACTTTTGTAAGACTCTGAACGTTGGACGGTAAAAGATCTCAGAGACACCCCCACCAACGCAGCAGAGCACATAACATGACAGTCCTGCCCACACCTTACTCCTTCATTCTGTCGTCTTAGACTTAAATTAGACAGACCATCAGCTGTCAGCAACAGATTCCTCCTAACTCCTGGTTGCTACGCAGAGCTGCTCAAAAGAACATGACAGAACCCCCCTAAGATGTTCCTTTGTTGAAGTAAAGAAAGCTAGAAGACCACAGGCAATGGGAAACAATCAACATAATCAAAAAGTTCATCCCAGTTCTTCTGTGCAGAACTAAACATAAAGCAGCTGTCCCACAGCAAGATGTGATTGCTTGATTTTAAATTTTTCCATGGACAACTCCTGGACCAACAACTTTAGGGCCCTGGTCAAGAAGGCTTGGCAGCGGCTTCACTTCCTGCGTGTCTTCTGGAAGAACAACCTGGACACAAAGCTGCTGCTGGCCTTCTATCACTCCTCAGTGGAGAGCGTAGTGATGTACCGTCTGGGTGTACACACGCCAAGACCCCCTCACACCCCGTGTTGGACTTGTTACCCTCTGGGAGGCGCCAGCAGACTGACAGACAGCTTCTTCCCTTGGGCCATACACTCTGCCCCCCCAAGGAGGTAAAAGTATATACATATACCTCTTGGCAGTACTTTCACTGTTTTACAACATTTTATATAGTATATTTTCAGTTGTACATTTCATGACTTGTATATTACACTTCATCTTTCATATATCTGTGTTATGATTCTGGCACGTCTGCTCTACCCAAAATCTGGAGAGACTACAAGTCACTAATCCCTCTTTCTGCCTCAGTGATTCCTGGAAGCTGTGAGGAGTGTTACCTGTGTGACGTTTTCATGTGGCTAAATAAACCTTTTAAACTTTCAGTACTGTGTCTGGCTGAATCTTGGGTCTGCCTTTTTCTGATTCATAGCAGAAAAATCTGGCCAAAAATGGACCCATCGCCAGCACAACAGTGGCGTACCCACGTTGATGAGACCCTTTCCTGGTTGGGTTCCGGCATGGAGGAGCTAATTTCCACATTACGTTCTGGCAATGTTGTCGCTGAGCCGCCACGTCACAAAGAAACCACGTCCAAGTAACACGGACAACAGCAGAGGCAAGGGAGCAACGCCTCTCTCCGCCTGAGATGTTCAGGGGAGATTCAGACCAATGTCGAGCTTTTCTTACTCAGTGTGAAATTCATTTTGAGCTTCAGCCGTCATCCTTTCCCACTGAACGTTCCAAGGTGGCGTTTGTTATATCTCTGCTGGCAGGAAAGGCAAAACAGTGGATGGCATAACAGGTCTGCATCTTCTAATCTTTTCCAAGGAACTCATTCGAGTTTTTGACCTGGTCATTCCAAGTCGTGAGGCCGCAAGAGAATTATTGTCCCTCAAACAGGGTGATCAGCCTGTCTCGTCCTATATAATTGACTTTCATTTGTTGGCTGCAGAGAGCCGTTGGAATGAGGCAGCACAAATGGATGCATTCATGAAAGGATTAAACGAAGACATCAAGGATGAGCTAGCGACCCGTGACTATCCTTCTTCCCTGAAACAACTCGAGGATTTGGCTGCTCGCATTGATGTTCAGCTGGCAGAGAGAAGGAAGGATAAGCACCATGAGAAGAGTCGCTCATCATTAACTCAGGTTTCTGCACACCGGTATGAGAGAAGGAGTCGGTCACCTCTCACTGAGGAAAATGATAATTGTGAGCCCATGCAATTGGGCAGAACCAAGATTACCCCTGAGGAGAAAGATCGTCAGAGAAGATTCAAGCTCTGTTTTTATTCTGGAGAGAAGGGACATTTAGCACTCAGGTGTCCACTAAAAGGACAGGCTCAGCAGAGGAAGGAGGTCTCTACTGAGTCGAAGTCAACTATCTGCCTCCTCCTTCTTGTTTCCTGCCCATTTTCAAACCTCTTCTTTGTCTCTCCAGGGGGCCGTGTTTATTGATTCAGGAGCAGATACTGAATTCATGGACGAAACATTTGCAAATAAGAACGGCATAAAACTTATTCCGTCAGCTGACACAAGAAACGTGCTAGCTTTGGATGGTCACAGCATGAACAATTCACATCTCAGGATGGAGGAGATTACCTTAACAGTTGGAGGTAATCATCAAGAAAAAGTAACTTTCATGATCATTAATTCACCTGAACTTCCTGTAGTCCTAGGGGCCTCCTGGTTGCAGAAACACAACCCTCACATCAACTGGAAGAAAAAAGAAGTTTTGGGTTGGTCTGAGCCATGTTCCGCTGACTGTCTTTTGTCTGCTGCTACGGAGGTCAGTGTGGAGAATGAGGTTGAGAAGACATATCCGGATTTATGAATGATTGTGCTATTGATTTGCTTCCTGGCACATCACCCCCTAAAGGCAGAATCTATTATTTGTCTGGTCCAGAGCACAGGGCCATGAAGAGTTATGTTGATGAGGCATTAAAGGCAGGGCACATTCGACCCTCTTCCTCTCCTGCAGGTGCTGGTTTCTTTTTTGTTGGGAAGAAGGATGGTTCACTGAGACCATGCATTGATTATAGAGGCCTTAATGAGATAACAGTTAAAAATAGATATCTGATCAAATCCCTGGATAGATATTTTCTAAGGAATGCATATCATCTGGTCCGAATCAGAGAAGGAGATGAGTGGAAAACGGCTTTCAACACACCTACGGGCCATTATGAATACAAGGTCATGCCATTTGGACTTACTAATGCTCCTGCAGTTTTTCAGTCATTGGTTAATGACGTTCTAAGAGACATGGTGGGTCAATTTGTATTTGTTTATCTTGATGACATACTGATTTATTCTCAAGATCTGGAAACCCACAGAAAACATGTCAGAGCTGTTCTCCTGCGTCTTCTCCAAAACCAGTTGTTCGTCAAGGCAGAGAAATGTGAGTTCTACATAACTACCACTTCCTTTTTGGGCTTCATCATTTCCCCAGATCAAGTGCTTGTCGATCCCTCCAAGGTTAAGGCTGTATTGGAATGGCCTGTTCCAACTGATCGCAAGCAGCTTCAAAGATTTCTAGGCTTCGCAAACTTCTATTGGAGGTTTATTAGAAATTACAGCCTGGTTGCTACTCCCCTAAACGCTCTTACCTCTTCCAAGGTGAAATTTGTGTGGAATAAAGATGCAGAGAAGGCCTTCAATAGGTAAAAGGAACTCTTCACGTCAGCTCCAGTGTTACGGTCTCCTGACTCAGAGAGACAGTTTATTGTGGAGGTGGATGCCTCAAGCACTGGGGTCGGAGCTGTATTAAGCCAAAGAGGTGAGGATGATCGTGTTCACCCATGTGCCTTCTTTTTAAGGACTCTGTCACAAGCTGAGCGGAATTACGACGTGGGAGACAGAGAGTTATTGGCCGTCAAGTTGGCGTTGACAGAGTGGAGACATTGGCTGGAGGGGACTAAGGAGCCGTTTGTGGTGTGGACTGACCATAAGAACTTGGAGTACCTGAAATCAGCAAAACAGCTAAACCCCAGACAGGCTAGGTGGGCTTTGTTTTTTGGTCGTTTTAATTTCTCCCTGTCTTACAGGCCAGGGAGTAAAAATGGCAAACCTGACGCCCTATCCCGAATTCAAGAGCCTGAAGAATCTCAGTCTGCGGGTGAAGAGGAGTTTATCCTTCCTGAAACCGTCAGGTTGTCTGTGTCCCGAGTGGAGGTGGAAAGGGAGGTCCAGGAAGCCATTAGGGATCTGCCTATCCCACCATCATGTCCACCTGACCGCTGTTTTGTCCCTGAACGCCTTGTGCCTAAGGTACTGGAGTCTTGTCATTGCTCTCGTTTAGTTTGTCATCCAGGAATCAGCAGAACCATTCAGACAGTTTGAACTCAGTTTTGGCGGCCATCACTGGTCAAGGATGTCAAAGACTTTGTTGCTGAATGCACTCAATGTTGTCGAGCTAAGCCTTCTCATTGCCCCCCTGCAGGGTTGTTGCACCCTTTGCCAATTCCCCCTCGCCCATGGTCACATATTGTGATGGATTTTGTGACAGGTCTACCGGTTTCTAATAGTCACTCTGTACTACTAACCATAATGGACAGATTTTCAAAGATGGTTCATCTGGTGCCGTTGGAGAAGCTTCCATCTGTTAAGGAGATGGGTGAGATATTGACCCGAGAAGTTTTCAGGCTCCATGGAATTCCAAATGACATTGTTTCCGATAGAGGACCCCAGTTTGTATCATATTTCTGGAAGGAGTTTTGTTCGTTGTTGGGAATTTCTGTTAGTCTTTCCTCAGGGTTTCCTCCTCAGTCTAATGGCCAAACCGAGAGAGCCAACCAAGAAGCTGAAACCAAACTTCATATATTATGTGTGTCTGACCCGACCAAGTGGTCACAAAATTTGCCCTGGGTTGAATACGCCATGAACTCTATGCAATCAAGTGCCACTGGTTTGTCTCCTTTTCATGTTGTGTTTGGTTTCCAGCCACCCATGTTGTCAGTTCAGGAGAGAGAAGCTAATGTTCCGTCCGCCCAAGCGGCTGCCCTAAGGTGCCAAAGAATATGGAGAAAGGTCAGGAGGTCGATGATCAGAATGTCACTGGTTCAGTCGAGAACGGCCAACTGGACGGAGATGGATCCCTGCCCCTAAGTACCAGGTGGGGCAGAACGTTTGGCTCTCTGCCAAGGACCTCCCATTAAGGGTAGAATCCTGGAAATTGGCACCCCAATTTGTTGGACCTTTCCCAATCTCCAAGATCATCAACCCTGTCACTGTATGACTGAGATTACCCAACTCCATCAGGATTCACCCCACGTTCCACGTTTCTCAGGTTAAGCCCTTCGTGGAGCCCCGACTTGGGGCTATGACAGCCAGACAGAAGCTGTTCATGTTCTTCATTGATGGGATTAAAGTGCTGATTATTCAGTTTTATACATTTAGAAATCCATAAAATCCATCATTAGCTGTAAATTGAACAATGTTTCTCTGAATGTAAAACTGTGTTTTATTATTATGGTTCATCATTGAATGGATGAGGAAACAGCCTCAGTCCTTAGATTTTTATTATTTTACATCAGATTCGATCAGTTGTTCACAGTTTAAATAATTTTAAATTTAATTTAAATCAGAATCAGAAAAGCTTTATTGCCAAGTACGTTTTTGGACATACAAGGAATTTGTTTTGGCGTAGTCGGTGCAATACAATACAAATTAAACAGTACCAACATATCTACAATATAATATAAATATTATATTAAATGTAGCTTTTTAGATGCTGATGCAAGAAATATTGACCAAAAAATTTATTTTGACATTTAAAAATCAGGAGACAAATGTCTAAATATCTATAATTATGTATATAGTTACATAATTACACTGATGAATTATTTATTGAGACATAAATGTGAAATTGAATTAAAATCTTTTTTCAGAATATTCAAGTCTAAATTAACTTAAAAAAATTATTTAAGAAATCAACCAAAAAGTAACGTATCAGTTTCTTTTATAAAACATGTATTAATATATTAAGTTATTTACTTTTTGACTATTAAAAACACATTTATAATAATATTTTTGTACATTTTACTCCCTGTAACTTCATAAACAGGTTGTTTCATGAAAACTTACCTTCGGTAGTACTCAGACCCTCCACCAGAGGGGAGAAGAGAAGAATAGAACCAATTTTATTGAAGGGGTGGAGGTCTCAGAAATACACGTTTATAATTACAAGATAAAAGAAGTTTTGGAAAATACCAGAGTTCTGATATTGTTCACTAAATAATGCTGCACAGGTTTTTCATGATCCCAGGTCCACTTCTGATTGGTTAATTAGTCAGTCGTAACAACTCCTCCCCTGGTTGTTTCTGCCAAAATGAGTTGCTGACTCAGACAAAACATTATTGGTCCATCAAGAAGTACCAGGTCAGAAAGAATCTCTATGAGTTAAGCGTTGGTATTTTTTTCTGCATTGTACACTACTGTATGCTACAGTTATATGTTTTTGTTTGAAGTTTAGATCATATTTTCAGTCTAACCTCTTGTTCATTAAAACTTCCTCAGTAGGTGTTTGTAGATTTATCAACATTGTTAATCGTTATAATTCCAATTTTTGTTTATTTTATTGCTCTAAGTTAATCATTAGACAGTAGAATGGCATTAATTACTAATTAAGTATAATAACTCATTGATTCCTTTTACAATATTTAGTTGTTTTGTTCTATTTATTATTTCCAGTCTAACTGACTTGAAATCTGCATTGGTGCACCCCGTTTTTAAAGGTGGTGATCGCTCTGACATCAACAACCTCAGACCGATTTCCATATTATCTTGTGCTTCTAAGGTTTTGGAGAGACTTGTTAATAAACAGTTAATTTTGTTAGGATCTGTCATTTTGGACTTTGTTGTGGTTTTGCGTTTGTTTTCTCTTCAGTTACGTGTTTCTAATTCTTTGGGATTATTAGTCATGTTGGTTTATTTCCTTCTGTTTCCTGAGAGTTTTGTTCTCTCTCCTGCTCCTAGTTTTAGTTCTTTCTCCCCTCGTCCATAGTTCCTTTGGTGGTTGCTTTCTCATTTATTTATGAATTTATTATTATTATATTTATTGTTATTATTATTATTTCAGTTCCCTTTGCTTCTTTAGGGGTTTCCAGTTTATTTTCCTGCTTAGTGTTACTATGCTTGTTTATGGTTAGGTTATTTTTTTATTGCTGGACTCTTCTAGTTTATTAGTTTATTTTCCCTGTTCCTCTTCTTGTCATTAGTTCCCCTTCAGTTATTATTTACTGTGTTCATCTCCCTTTATGTTTGTAGTTCTTCCCAGCCTAATCCCTAGTTTAGTCCCCCGTGTTAGTTTTTATTGTTTCAGTTTCTTCTATAGGTTAGTTTGTAGTTATTGTTTGCCACTATACTTTGTTCCACTTATTGTTCACATTTATTCTAATCTTCGCTTTCTCTGCTCCCTTCCCAGTTAGTTTCAGTCAGTGTTTGTTTGGGTTTGTTTACTTTTTAGTTAGGGTTTCCTTTATGGTTTTTGTTCATTCTTATTTGCCAGGTTCTTATATCTTAGGTTGTTATAGTTTTCTTAGATCTGTTTCTCTGAGTTTGTTAATTAGTCCCTTCTCCCATGGTTTAGTTTTGTATTAGTTTCACCTGTCCTTCAGCCTCCCTGCTTCCCATGTCACACCTGTCCCTAGTTCTATTGATTACCTGTCTTTTGTTCCACATTGATTACCCTCTGTATATTAGTTGGCCTGTTTTCCTTGTTCCTCGCTGGTTTGTTTTGTCAACTTCTTCATTCGTTTCTCATACTGTCTGACCTGGATTCCTGTAAATCTTTCTGTTACACCCTGCCTGCCTACCTTCTGTTTAACCGGAGTTATTTAATAAATCATCGTTCTGCTCGCCATGACGTCTCCTCGTCTGCCTCTGCATTTTGGTCCACAGAATATGACAAACTTGCTATCTTGAGGCCAACAATTTGTTCTCTCCTGCACAGTCTGGTTTTCGTTCTGGTCACGGATGTGTAACAGCAGTTTTATAAATTATAAATGAAATAACCTCTGCCCTGGACTCCAAACAGTTCTGCGCTGAAATATTAATTGATTTAGCAAAAGCTTTTGATTCTGTGAACAATTCCTGTATATTTAAAAAGACTTAGCAGCCTCGCGGTTTCCATTCAGTCATTGACACGATTCTTTAACTACCTCTCAGACAGAGTAAGTGATTATAGACTCTGAATCTTCTAAAATTTTTTATGTCCCTGTGGGTGTGCCTCAGGGGTCCATCCTTTGCCCTACTTTGTTTGCAATTTACATTACTGATATCCCGCAAGCTGTTAGTAAAGGTGCTGTACATTTATACTCAGATGACACTATTTTGTATGCCTTTGGCCTGTCCCCTGAAACAGTTTTTCAGTCTCTAAAACAAAGCTTCTTGGATATTCAGTACGCCTTTGCGAATCTGGAGCTATCCTTGAATGCTAAGAAAAATAAAGTCCTATGGTTTCCATGTTAAAATCTCTCCAATTTGGATTTTACCACCAAAGATGGAACTGTCTTAGAGCAGGTTACAGAGTATAGGTACTTGGGAATCTGGTTAGATTGCTCATTGGTTAGATTGCTCATTAACCTTTTTAAGGAGTCATGCAATTGTTTTATTAAATGAATGCATTGCTTGTTGTCCTCTCCCCATTTTCCCATTAAAGTGTTTTAGCACTTTCAGGCTAAAACAAGCTAAAATTGTTCTTAATGTTTGCCTGGTGAAATAAATGTTCATTAATAATAATAGTAATAATAATTTAGAGTTGATTATAAATAAATTTAAATCCTTAAAAAATCCAAAATTCCTTTTTCTTCTTTAGATAATATTTCACATTCGCTCTGATGTTTTCATAGATGAGGAGACTGATTGAATTTAATTCAATTCGGTTTTATTTATTTAGCGCCAAATTCACAACACGTCGTCTCAAGGAACTTAGTCAGGTCAAGTCAGGTTCATCCATTCTAATTAATCCGAACTATCAAACAATCAGATTCAGTTATTTATTCAAACTGGATAAAACGTTTTTCTATCTAAGGAAACCCAGCAGATTGCATCCAGTCAGTGACTTGCAGCATTCACTCCTCCTGGATAAGCATGTAGAGACAGTGGACAGTCACTGGTGTTGACTTTGCAGCAATCACTCATACTGAGCATGCATGTAGCGACAGTGGAGAGGAAAAACTACCTTTTAACAGGAAGAAACCTCCAGCAGAACCAGAACCAGGCTCAGTGTGAGCGGCCATCTGCCACGACCCACTGGGGGTTTGAGCGAACATGATTGGTGAACATTACAATGAAATATATACAAAATGAAAACAGATTAAACAAATTTGTACAGAAAGCGCAAAGCAGTGAAATAAAGCGAAACCCTGAGTGCAGTTATAGCACTAACAAAGAAAAGTGGAAAAGGCCATGTGTACCACGAGATACGCACTCTTTAACATCCAGTAGGGGTGAGCTGGGAGGTTTTCATTCATCAAGTCAGCATGTAGATCACCAGCCGGATCAGAAAACATCATGGCCACCAAAGGTGGAGAACCTGCTTCCTTGGGGTTGAGTAATTATATTTCAGTCATACTTATTTTCAATAAAGCAATAATATAAATTCCTAAAATGAATTACGGCATTTTAAATGTTTTTTTTTACCGTGTCCTGTCCGGCAGAGTAGCTCAGAATTGTTGCCTGAGAGCCCAAAGGATTTGCTTTCACAAGTAGAGCATTACGGCTAACGTTTAAAGCTCTGCTTGATTTTCATAAAAATAAATTTTATTAGAAACTGCTTTGGGATTATTTCAATTGTTACGGATACGGAGACAGAAATGAAAAGGGAAAAAATAAGAAGCACGGAGGAGAAAAAGGTGGGCCAAAAAGGAAAAGGGGAGTAAAGGAGAAAAGAATGAAGTTGAGAAAGAAGGATGAAGAGATTACAAGATAACACCCTGCTTGCTTCTACACCTGCAGAAACATACATAACAGCTTTTTACCAAAAGTGCATGGTACCTATGAATGTGTAACCCATATAGCAGGGGTGCTCATTACGTCGATCGCGATCTACTGGTCGATCGCGATCTACTGGTCGATCGCGGAGGCAGTACTGGTCGATTGCTGACGTTAAAAAAAATATTTGTCAGCCTATCAAACATCCTGTCACTTGATTGACATACAGGGCAACCATTCAGATGACATCTGAATTTTGACCTTTAGGTCACCGCTCATGTGTAAACGACGGCGCTATCGCAGCAAAACAAGCTAGTTAGAGAATTACCTTCAGATTTTAAGCCCTTGCTAAAACATATGCTGATCAAAATGAGTGAGAAAGCTGGACCAAGTAAGAAGGCAAAAACATGTCACTTTCATACGGAATGGGAGGTGGACTTTTTTTTCACAATGTCATTTTCGAAGTGCGTTTGCCTCATCTGCCAGTCTACCATCGCAAAGCAAAGAAGGGAAATGTGGAGCGGCATTTTCGGACTGTTCATGGAAAATACAACATCGACTTTCCGCCGAAAAGCCAGCTGAGAAAGAGAAAGGTACAGGAACTAAAATCCCAGTTGTCCGGACAGCAGTCATTTTTCACTCAACAAACTTCAAAAGCGAAAGCCGCCACCGAAGCATCGTTCTGGGGGAGTCATGCCATCATTAAAAACAATAAGTCCTTCCAAGACGGAGAGATGGTAAAAGAAGCATTCGTTGAAGCAGCTGACTCATTGTTCCGAGACTTTAAAAATAAGGCAGAGATATTATCTTCAATCAAAGCTCTTCAGCTGTCAAGACATACAGTTACACGGCGCTGTGAAGCCATGGCTGAGGATTTAACCCAGCAAATGTGGAAGGACATCAGAGATTGTGAATGTTTCTCCCTGCAGTTGGACGAATCTACAGATGTGAGTGACACAGCCCAGATGTGCAATTTCATTCGTATGGTGTTTAGTATTAGTATGGTGTTTGTGTAAAAGAGGAGCTATTGACAGCACTTCCCATGAAAGAACACACGCGAGGAGAGGACATTTTTCAGACGTTTAAAAACTTTATCGAGGAAACTCAGCTCCCAGTGTACAAATTGGTGTCTATCACCACAGATGCAGCACCTGCAATGGTTGGACGTGTTAATGGATTTATTGCAAAGTGCAGGCAGGACAATGCGTTCCCAGAATTCTTGAATTACCATTGCATAATCCACCAACAAGCGTTATGCGCTAAAATGCTCAACATGAAAGAGATCATGGACGTGGCAACGAAGATCGCCTGTTCTATTCGAGCCAGTTCTCTACAAAGACGGTTATTCCGTGCACATCTGGAGAAGGCTGACTGCAACCACTCTGAGTTGTTGCTACATACTGATGTGAGATGGCTTAGTCGTGGGAAATTCCTCCAAAGATTTTGAGAACTCTGTCCGGAGATTAAAGAGTTTTTCAGTTCAGTGTATCTGGACATGCAGAATACAAGCAACTAAATGATGGTCAATGGCTGGTGGACTTGGCATTTTTAACTGATCTGACAAACTTGTTGAATGACCTTAACCTTGAGCTGCAAGGAAAAGACAAAACGGTGACCAATATGATTAGCTCAGTTAACGCTTTCAAACGAAAGAAGCAACATTTAGCCTCAAAGCTGCAGCGCCATGATTTGGAAAATTTCCAGAACCTGGCGTCAGAGCTGGAGACACAAGGGAAGGCCCGTGAGCAGCTTGACAGTGCACGCTACTTGGAGCAGATGAACAATTGTCTGTCAGAGTTTGACAAATGCTTTCAAGACTTTTCTTTGCTCGAGCCAGTCGCTACATTCATGTGCTATCCTTTTCAGGAAGATGCTGAGGTTGATTCACTCGCATCAAACATTGCAGCACTGTTTCACTTGAACTCTTCTGGAGTGGAAGATGAGATTTTGACTCTACGAACTGACATTGAACTGAAGTCGAGAGCTCATGGACAGTTCTGGAACTTACTCACTGAGGAAAAGTACCCCAACATGAGGAAATGTGCTACCTCCTTGACTGCATTATTTGGCTCCACTTATTTATGTGAGTCAGCCTTTTCCTACATGAAGATCATTAAGTCCAAATACCGTTCCACCATGACTGATGAACATTTGAAAATGTGCTTGAGGCTGGCTGTCAGCAGCTACTGTCCGGACTATGCATCCCTGGCTGATTTAATTCAGTGCAAGTCATCAAAGAAAACTCAGGTATTTACAAAAAATGTAAATAATTATTTATTATGTGTGTTGTGCAATATTGGCTTATTCAGTAATGCAAGGTACATCAACATACATTGTACATACAAAGAATCCTTACTAAATTTGAAAATAGTTATATGTTTTGCATTTTTGTAGTGGGTAGGTTGATCAATTTGACTTGGTTGTTTTATAAGTAGCTCGCATGCTGAAAAAGTGTGAGCACACCTGCCGTATAGTCTGTAGTATGTTCTAGGGTTTAACCTATTAGACCTTACTTGTATCAGAACTTAGTTAACAGCTTCAAAGAATCATATTCATGGAAAACTACCAGGTATACTTAGAAATCTTGCTTCTCATCTACAGGTTATCAATCACTTCGGTTCTAGTAAGGAGATTGGTAGGAGCTGCTCTTGGCAAGAGCTTAGAAGCCTCCAACCCACAAGAAACACGCCTTACACCTTTTAGGAAAAAAACATTAATGTATTAAAAATATTTGCAAAGGTAATTCAATATACTGACAAATTACAAGCAAAATAAGACATTTTCTGTGAAGACAAAATGCGTTTCACCCTTCACAGTTTAGATTTTGTTTTTACAGTATTCTCTGAAAAGGGATCAAATAACAAACAAACTGGCACTCTTCAGTTTTTTGTGTCTTCCTAGTTCCATAAGTGGTGGATACTTTAGGTTAAAACTCACCAGAGGGTATCTTCAACCTAACCAGTGCAAACGTCTGCTCTGCGTTTTTTTCCCGACAAGCATCTATGTCCGTTAGCACACAACCGACCCCAAGGCGCCTCTATAATATTTAGAAGTACAAAGTGCATAACCAGTGTGTCTATGCTCTGTTCAGCAACTGATATTTTTCGAAGTTGTAAACCTTTCCTCCCACAACACAGTGCAGCAACATGGTGTAGACTTCTGCAGTATTTGTGAGGCGTTTAAGGGTCCTCGGAATTTAGAGCTGCATCAACTTAAGTTTAATTTTACCCGTGAGGCATTCAGGGGGCTCAGAAAGTTGACTAAGAAAATAACCTGGGTTACAAATGCAAGATAGTTAGATAAGATTAGTGGTAAATGGGGCTCAATATAGAACATCTGTGTATCTGTTATCACCTGAATCTAAACACCTGTGGGTCTGAGTGTGAGCGCACTTGTGTATACAAGGTTTCTCCATAAAAATATGCAATACTGAGTGTGGGGACCCACAGACCTACCCCCCTGGACCCAGGACAGCTACAGAGGAGATCCAAGCAACAGACATCCAAAGGTCCTCCAGAGCACAGGAACCCTAGGAGAACCTTCGCCAGGACTACCGCAACCCCCACAGGAGAAGAGCTGGGGAGAGTCCCTAGGGAACCACCCAGCACCCACAGCGTTGAAGCCCCAAGGAGCTGCAGCGAAGAGTTCACAGGCCCCGCTGGCAGCCGTCTACACCCGAGAAGATCCAGCCATGGACCCAGAGACCCAAGACCCTGGGACATATCACTCCCCACGCAGAGGCCCGATAGAGCCCAGGGGTCCACGCCCCGGCAAGCAGCCACCGGGAGTGAGCCGTCACACACCAAAGCAACCAGCCCCTGACACCCAGAACCACAAGTACCACTAGTAGGTAGTGTGGTGGGGAGGAAATAGGCCCCACACGTGATGGGGGGCCTAAACTGATCCAGGAGAGGGAGCAGTCCAAGACCCGACATGACACAAAAAACAGGCACACACAGTAACAATCACACATTCACACCCTCATGCTTACACATAAAAACAATCACACCTACGCACCAACGTAAAGACAAACAACAATGGACGTCGTACACTTACTCGCACTTCTCATACATACTTCCAGGTCCAGGTGCCAATACCCCAGCCAGCCGGCCCCTCTACCAAAGCGAAGCCACATCCCAATTAACACCGCACACTGCCCGGCCAAGACCCCCTCGCCGGAGCCCGGCGCCAGCTCTAACCAACGGACTGGGCACCAAAGCCAGGGACCGAGATCCAAGGAAATCCAAGCGATCCCGAGAGAGCCGAAACGTCATCACCAGAAAACCCCCAAGACCCGAACCCCAACCCGAGCCCAGATCCTGACCATAAGGCCCGCTCCCTCTCCCGGCCTCCGACCACTGACGGCAAACAGTGAACGGGGTTGTGAAAAGACCCCAAGCCTACCTCTGCCCTCTCAAATGTGGTGTTCATGCGTGTTGTTGTAGTGTGCATTTAAGAAGAAAAATTATGACATTTTTCTAAACATTCTGATGAAAAAAATGTTCTAGCTGTGTTTGTGGCATTACTTAGCAGCTTTTGAAATGTATGTATCCCCTGAGATACATTGCCAGATTAGGGGTAAAATCATGCACATCAGTTACCATTACAACAGTATAACTGCAGGACATCTCAGCTGGGTCCGTTTATGGGAAAAGTGATAGAGGATATCCCTGCAAGTTCTTCTGACTGAGTCAAACAGTGATGAAGATCAGGAAGTAATTTTCCACCAGCATGAGCTGAGTGAATGAAGGCAGTTCCTATGAGGAGGATCATAGTACAAAGTCCAACCTCGCCAAGAGGTTCTTGTGAGAGTAATTATATGTAGGGACACTGATTTGTGCAATCCACGTGCATGTATGAAGTAGCTGACCTTCTGTGTGGTTGTGATATTTACTGAAAGTAGCATGCCACCAACCAGCTAAATTCAGAATCAGAATCAGAATCAGAATCAGAAAAGCTTTATTGCCAAGTACGTTTTTGGACATACAAGGAATTTGTTTTGGCGTAGTCGGTGCAATACAATACAAATTAAACAGTATAAACATATCTACAATATAATATAAATATATGTGCACAGTTTTAAGTGAGTGAGAGTAAGTATAGAGCAGTATAAGATGCAAGAGCAATACAACAGTGCAGATGATCATTGTACAAGTAAATCAGGAGTCCAAGCTGAGCGTTAATGTAACTCATAGAGTTACAGGTTACAGGTACTGGGGGGAAGGGGGAGTGTCAGGGTGGTTTCCGGGCTTTGTTAATAAGGCTGGTGGCAGATGGGAAAAAACAGTTCTTGTGGCGTGAGGTTTTGGTCCGGATGGACCGCAGCCTCCTGCCAGAGGGGAGAGTTTCAAAGAGTCTGTGACCGGGGTGGGAGGGATCAGCCAGAATCTTCCCTGCCCGCTTCAGGGTCCTGGAGGTGTACAGTTCCTGGAGCGACAGTAGACTGCAGCCAATCACCTTCTCAGCAGACCGAATGACACGCTGCAGCCTGCCCTTATCCTTGGCTGTAGCAGCGGCGTACCAGATGGTGATGGAGGAGGTGAGGATGGACTCAATGATGGCTGTGTAGAAGTGCACCATCATAGTCTTTGGCAGGTTGAATTTCTTCAGCTGCCGCAGGAAGAACATCCTCTGCTGGGCTTTCTTGATGAGGGAGCTGATGTTTGGCTCCCACTTGAGATCCTGGGAGATGATGGTTCCCAGGAAGCGGAAAGATTCCACAGTGTCAATTGTGGAGTCACAGAGGGTGATGGGGGCAGGTGGTGCTGGGTTCTGCTTGAAGTCCACAACCATCTCCACTGTCTTTAGAGCGTTGAGCTCAAGGTTGTTCTGGCTGCACCAGTCCAACAGATGGTCCACCTCCCATCTGTACGCGGACTCGTCACCATCAGAGATGAGTCCGATCAGGGTGGTGTCGTCCGCAAACTTCAGAAGCTTGACAGACTGGTGACTGGAGGTGCAGCTGTTGGTGTACAGGGAGAAGAGCAGAGGAGAGAGAACACAGCCTTGGGGGGAACCAGTGCTGATGGTCAGGGAGTCAGAGACATGCTTCCCCAGCCTCATGCGCTGCTTCCTGTCAGACAGGAAGTCAGTTATACACCTACAGGTGGAGTCGGGCACACTCAGCTGGGAGAGCTTCTCCTGGAGCAGAACTGGGACGATGGTGTTGAAGGCAGAGCTGAAATCCACAAACAGGATCCTGGCATAGGTTCCTGTGGAGTCCAGGTGCCGGAGGATGAAGTGAAGGGCTAGGTTGACTGCATCATCTACAGACCTGTTAGCTCTGTAGGCAAACTGCAGGGGGTCCAGGAGGGGGTCGGTGATGTCTTTTAGGTGTGAGAGCACAAGGCGCTCAAAGGACTTCATCACCACAGAGGTCAGGGCGACGGGTCTGAAGTCATTAAGCCCTGTGGTCCTTGGCTTCTTGGGAACAGGGACGATGGTGGAGGACTTGAAGCAGGCTGGCACATGACATGTCTCCAGTGAGGTGTTAAAAATGTCTGTGAAGACTGGAGACAGCTGATCAGCGCAGTGCTTCAGGCTGGCTGGTGAGACAGAATCCGGACCAGCAGCTTTCCGGGGGTTCTGTCTCCTGAAGAGTTTGTTTACGTCCCTCTTCTGGATGGAAAGAGCCGTCCTCGGCGTGGGTAGGGGGCTGGTGGGGGGGAACTTCAGGGTGGGGGTTGGAAGTGCCAAGGCCCCTCTTGAGGTTGGAGAGATGGGGGTGGTGGATTGTGGCTGCAGCTGTTGGGGGGCGTCGTGGGGGATGGTTGCAGGACTGTCCCTTTGTCTTTCAAAGCGGCAGTAGAACTCGTTCAGGTTGTTGGCGAGGCGTCGGTCGTTGATGGAGTGGGGGGCTTTCGGCTTGTAGTTGGTGATTTGCTTGAGCCCTTTCCAGACAGACGCAGAGTCGTTGGCTGAGAACTGGTTTTGGAGCTTCTCAGAGTACTCCAAATTCACTCCATACTTGCTAATAATACCACAAATAACAACACAGATATGTATTTATGTATAATTTTTTGTTTGTGTTTTACAGCTGATGAAAGTAATCTTTTTAGCACCATAACAGCCAACCCAAGATCGGCTCTGCAAAGTGACACCAGCACATCAGACCTAAAGATAACGGCCTAATCAGTTTGTGTGCAGGTTTTGTGGGGTGTGCAGAGATTTTAGCTGCCCTTTTCCTTACCCTAGCTGAAGTCCACAAACCTGACACTGATGTATATCTCTGGGCGGTCGAGGTGTTGCAGGATGAAGTGTAGTCCCAAGTTGACAGCATCATCTGCCGACCTGTTTGCCCGGTAGGCAAACTGCAGGGGGTCCAGCAGGGGGGCTGTGATGTCCTTCAGGTGCTTCAACACCAGACACTCAAAGGATGTCATGTCCACAGACGTCAGGACTACAGGCCTGTAGTCATTTAATCCTACGATGGTGGGTTTCTTGCGTACCGGGATGATGGTGGATCGTTTGAAGCAGGAGGAAACCTCACACAGCTCTATTGACTTGTTGAAGATCTCAGTGAAGATGGGGGCGAGTTGGTCAGCGCAGGCTCTCAGGCATGAGGGGAGACATTATCAGGTCCTGAGGCCTTCCCTGTTTTCAGGCATTGAAAGAGCCTGTTTACATCTTCCTCTGAGATCCTTAGTGCAGGCAGGGGGTCTGAAGGTACGGGGTGGTTGGTGTATGGCAAGAATTTGTGTCTGAATGGGATGTGGAGGAGTAGGGTTGAAGTGTGAACTGCTGCTTTTCATACCTGCAGCTGAAGCCATCCAACTGATTTACCAGGCGAGGATTATGCTCAGGGTTTGGGGAAGGTCTCCTGTAGACAGTAAGGTTGCTTGAACCTTTTTAAACAGCAGAAGCACCTCCATCTGAGAAGCTTTTCTTTAGCTTCTCAATGTAGCTTCTCTTCACTGCTTTGATCTCCTTGGTCAGTTTGTTTCTGGCCTGCTTATACAGGGCCTGGTCCTCACTGCTGTGAGCCTCTTCCTTTATCCCTGCGCAGCTGCCTTATATGAGAAGTGGACCAAGGTTTATTGTTATTGTCCTCACTGAAACTGATGCATGATGTCACCACTTCAGTAAGTTGGTTTAAATCAGTGGCAGGAGTTTCAAAAACAGTCCAATCTGTGCAGTCAAGTCAGGCCTGTAACATCTGCTTTGACTCATCACTCCACTTCTTAACTGTCCGAACCACAGTGTCCGAACTACTGCATCCTGTTGGCGGTCAGACGTCTTGGAGTTCCTCCGGTCCTTGGTCTCCAGAAGCGATCACACACTCTATCTAATACTGATTCTTAAAGGAACAACTCTCAAACAGTTTCTAACTTTCAGCTCCTTTAATCTAAATTAGGCAGAGGAATAATTACAGAGATCAGCGCTGAGGCTCCCGTCTCGGACCGTCGCAGTCTGTTAGAGGACGACTTAAGAGCCCCGAAAGAAGGTCACATGTAGTTTTATATCTGGCTCTCCAGTGCAATGGATGTTCCCTCCCTCAGTGATTATCAGTAGACTATGTGTCACCATTGTGGTGTCTATCTGGTAGGTTGTGTAGTAGAGGGTGTCCATACTTAATTTAAGTGTGCCGTGGCTTTCTAATCAAACCAGATACCAGCTGGTCCACTATCAAACCCAGTGCGCCAGCCTCAGGTCATTCATGACAACCCTTGGGCCATTTATCCTTGTAATGTGTGTCTATGAGCATTCTTATCCTATTCTAACGAAAGGGAAACATGAGAACGTATGCTTTATATTATTATGGTATAAATGGGAAAAACAGCTATGAGTCATATTAAAAAAGGTTATTCCTAACAACAGGTTTGGAAGCTTTTAATTTCTTCTTGTAGGTTGGGATGAGGTGGACCAGAGAGTGGTTAGAAAGTCCCAAAGCAGCCCTGGTGACAGCATGATATGCATCCTTAAAGTTGTGTAGCAGTGGTCCAGAGTGTTTTTATCCCTGGTGGGACACTTAAGGTGCTGTCTGCATTTCTGAAGTTCTTTGGAGAGGTTTGCATTGTTAAAATCCCCAAGAATAATGATGAGAGAGTCTGGATGTTTTTTCTCCACATCTGTTATCAGCTCAGCCATTTGTTTTTCAGCATCTGAAGTGGAGCCTTGAAGTGACATGTAAGAGCCAACCAGTACAGACGAGGAGAACTCCCTCTGAATTAAACGGTTTACAGTTTATGAGAAATGACTCCAGGTCAGGACTACATGTCTTCTTCAACATTTCATATCAGAATCAGAATCAGAAAAGCTTTATTGCCAAGAATGTTGTTGGGACCATACAGCCAAGGATTTCAACTAAAACTCTGGTACGGACATTCCTGGAACTTTTCAAAATAAAGCGCATTAACCTTCTTCCGGCACAGCCAGAAAAGGGGATAACTGCGGACATCCTGTGGCGCCATTACCCAAATAAAAGCACCACTCCGAAGGGGCAAGGGGGGTAGCAGAGGACGTCCCAGTGATGCCACTGCCCGTATAAGACCCCCACCCTTCCCACATATCGCTCTCTTTCCACACGGCCTTCAAGGAGGATGGTTCAGGAGAGGCCAAGCGCGCTGATGTCTTTTGCTGGCAAAAAGACATAAATTCAACTGGATCCAAAGCCATACGATCATCGATCATATGCAAAGTTAAGTAGAATTAAATACTGTCTGTGTATCCGGTATTTTCATTCATGAACGGGGAAATTAAGGTGTAAGAGTTGCTTACATTTTCTCTTTGAGGCCCCACAGAAGCAAAACTGTGTCGAGGAGAGACCCCGGTGAAGAAGCTGTTTCTACAAGCTGAGTCTGGAGGAAGTTACTATGGCCTGCACAACCGTGTATCATGAATCACTTAGGTAGTCAAAGTAGAACAAACCAGAGGATGAAAACAGACTCAACACAGGATATAGACAGTAAGTGAGGTTTATTTCTAAGGTAGGCTTGCCTAGGAAACTAAGTTGGAGTAGTCCAGGAACCATGGGAGGAGGCCGGAATCCAGGAATCCAAGGAGAGAGTGCTGATGGTGAGTATATTTACAGTGCAGTCCTTAGGAGGGTATATTACCAGGTGCAGGCAGGCAGGTAGGCAGATAGGCAGGTCGACAGGTAGACAGGCAGGTAGGTAGGTAGCTGGGCAGGTAGGCAGACAAGCAGTCCACATAACAGAGGTTATGTTCCAGCAAAGGCCTGTACCAGCAGCTGCCTTAAGAAGCCCCGTGAGCTCATCAGGAGATGAGTTGCAGCTGCTGATAACAAGCTGCCAGAACCAACCAGGAGGAGAGGAGCTGAGATCCTTCACCGTGTTACGGTAACAAACAGCTGGGCAGCGGACAGGCCGAGCCGCCAGCTCTCCGGAGCTAACTCTTTTGTTCACAAAGCGAACGCAGAGGTTAGCTACTGAGCCAACCGCTTGTTGACTGGATACCTTCTTCAAACTTCGCCCTTGGACAACATTCCCTCAACATGGTCAGAGGTTAGGTTTGGGCAGATTAACAGATAGGTTTAGGATGAAATGATCTAAACGTTTTCATGTTATGAAGTTTTGTTTTGTGGGACCAAGCTATCTTTAGCGCTGGTAGGCTAGCTACGGCACGCGCCAGTTCTGTGTTCTTTGTATGTTGTAAGGCTAGTCAACAGAAAGGTTGTTGGTTTTCAAGCTAGTGAATAATAGTCCCTGAACATCATTTACTAGAGTTGATACCTAAGTAAACACCATTAAGCCCCATTTCTCCAGAAAAATTTGGCTCTTTTCCAAAATACTCAATAATATTTCTTGAAATATTATTTCAATAAATAAAGGCAGCTAATTAGACACCGTTGAGAATTAGTCATCCAGGAGGTGAGTTTTATTCGGCAGATCATTATTTAAAACATTATTTTATTAAAATAATATTTTACCTGATCTTGCATTGTGAATGGTTGTCTAAACGTTTGCTGATTATTGTCTAAGTTGGTTCCAAGACTAACTTAACTTCATTTCCAGATTCTTCAAGATAATCCTTGGTTCTCAAACATAAACATTGTATGGTAATGTTGCATCACTCTTTTTGGTCATGATTTTCAATCATCTTTAATCAACTTGTTTATATTGTACATAGTCCATTAATCTTCATTATTCTTTAATTCTGCTTGGTAGTTTAGTTGGATTGTTTTAGCAAAGTAAAGAGTTTGTTGATTGAAATATGTTTGACTTTAAGTTGACTTATTTTTGTTCATAAATTCTTGTATTTTAATAAATTGTGTGAATTCATTCCATATATGTGCAGAGTTTATGTTGTTCAATAATGTCAGAGCTCGTCTCACACCTTTCTATTTTGTCCTAATACCATCGCCTTACTGGGGCTGGTATTCACAGGACAATCCTTAACAGACCATAATATTATTTGATAAAATATTAAAATATTAATATTAAATATTAAATAATATTCTCAGATTCATATTTACAACAATGTTTTTGGACATACAAGGAATTTATTTTGGCCTAGTCGGTGCGATACAGTACAAATTAAACAGTATAAACATATCTACAATATAATATAAATATATGTGCACAGTTTTAAGTGAGTGAGACTAAATATAGAGCAGTATTGGATGCCAGAGCGGTACAACAGTGCAGGTGATCATTGTGCAAGTAAAGCAGGAGTCCAAGCTGAGCGTTAATGTAACTCATAGAGTTACAGGTTACAGGTGTCCTGTCAGCAAAAAAAAAGGGGGGGGGGAGGGAGAGTGTCAGGGTGGTTTCCGGGCTTTGTTAACAAGGCTGGTGGCAGATGGGAAAAAACTGTTCTTGTGGCGTGAGGTTTTGGTCCGGATGGACCGCAGCCTCCTGCCAGAGGGGAGAGTCTCAAAGAGTCTGTGACCGGGGTGGGAGGGATCAGCCAGAATCTTCCCTGCCCGCTTCAGGGTCCTGGAGGTGTACAGTTCCTGGAGCGACAGTAGACTGCAGCCAATCACCTTCTCAGCAGACCGAATGACACGCTGCAGCCTGCCCTTATCCTTGGCTGTAGCAGCGGCGTACCAGATGGTGATGGAGGAGGTGAGGATGGACTCAATGATGGCTGTGTAGAAGTGCACCATCATAGTGTTTGGCAGGTTGAATTTCTTCAGCTGCCGCAGGAAGAACATCCTCTGCTGGGCTTTCTTGATGAGGGAGCTGATTTTTGGCTCCCACTTGAGATCCTGGGAGATGATGGTTGCCAGAAAGCAGAAAGATTCCACAGTGTCAATTGTGGAGTCACAGAGGGTGATGGGGGCAGGTGGGGCTGGGTTCTGCCTGAAGTCCACAACCATCTCCACTGTCTTTAGAGCGTTGAGCTCAAGGTTGTTCTGGCTGCACCAGTCCAACAGATGGTCCACCTCCCATCTGTACGCAGACTCGTCACCATCAGAGATGAGTCCTATCAGAGTGGTGTCGTCCGCAAACTTCAGAAGCTTGACAGACTGGTGACTGGAGGTGCAGCTGTTGGTGTGAAGAGTTTGTTGACGTCCCTCTCCTGGATGGAAAGAGCCGTCCTCGGCGTGGGTAGGGGGCTGGTGTGGGGGAACTTCAGGGTGGGGGTTGGAGGTGCCAAGGCCCCTCTTGAGGTTGGAGAGATGGGGGTGGTGGATTGTGGCTGCAGCTGTTGGGGGGTGTCGTGGGGGATGGTTGCAGGACTGTCCCTTTGTCTTTCAAAGCGGCAGTAGAACTCGTTCAGGTCGTTGGCGAGGCGTCGGTCGTTGATGGAGTGGGGGGCTTTCGGCTTGTAGTTGGTGATTTCCAGACAGACGCAGAGTCGTTGGCTGAGAACTGGTTTTGGAGCTTCTCAGAGTACAGTCGTTTGGCCTCTTTCACTGCCTTGCCAAACTTGTACTTAGCCTCTCTGTATATGTCTTTGTCCCCACTCCTGAAGGCCTCTTCCTTATCCAGTCTTAACCTTCTGAGTTTAGCTGTGAACCAGGGTTTGTCGTTGTTGTAACTCACCCTGGTGCATGATGGTACACAGCTGTCCTCACAGAAGCTGATGTAGGAAGTCACAGCCTTTGTGTACTCGTCCAGACTGTTGGTAGTAGTCCTGAACACATCCCAGTCTGTACAGCCTAAACACGCCTGGAGATTCTCCACAGCCTCACTGCTCCACTTCCTTGTCGTCCTCACAACAGGTTTGCAGAGCTTTAGTTTCTGCCTGTATGCAGGAATCAGGTGGACCATGATGTGGTCGGATTGGCCCAGTGCAGCACGTGGGACGGCGTGATAAGCGTCTCTGATGGTGGAGTAACAGTGATCCAGAATGTTGTCCTCTCTGGTCGGACATTTTATAAACTGTCTATATTTGGGGAGTTCGTGGGTGAGATTACCTTTGTTAAAGTTGCCAGCGACGATAACTAAGGAGTCCAGGTTGGTCCGCTCCACATTCAGTATCTGGTCGGCGAGCATGCGCTGTGCTCATCTCTGCACCAACCTTCGTTTATATATAAGCAGATTCCGCCTCCTTGCTTTTTCCCTGACAAGTCTGTGTTGCGGTCTGCTCTGAACAGCTGACAGCCCGGTATCACAAGTGTGCAGTCCGTGGTGTTCTCACTCAGATATGCGGAGGTCCGAGTTTTTATAGGTGAGGAGAATCAGTTCATCCATCTTATTGGCCAGGGAATGCACATTTGCCAGGTGGACTGAAGGAAAGGGTGAGCGTAGTCCCCGTTGTCAGAGCTTCATGAGCATGGCGGCTCTCTTCCCTCTCCGGCGGTATAGCAGATAGGGAGCCGCAGCTCCACTGCCCAGGATCTCAGTGAAGCTGGCATCAATAAATGTGGTGAAAAAATGCCAAGAGAAGACTGTCTGATGTTTAGAAGTTCTTCTCTGCTAAAAGAGACCACCGAATGGTGTCAGACAGCACCACAAAAGCACGCAGGAAACAAGAGAGCAAAGCTTCGAGGCTGCCATCGGCGGCGCCATCTTGGAGAGAGAGGAGAGAAGAAGACTTTCTGTTCCCTGTCCAAGAATTATGTCACACTACAATGTCCACATGGGAGGAGTTGACCTTGCTGACATGATAATAGCCTTCCACCAGGAAAAACCCACGCAACTGCTTCCAAGCTTTCCATAGCAAATGGAAAATAGACTGAGGGCATTATTCAGATAGCACCATTATAGAAAACCTGGACCCATAAAACGTTCTCCAGTGTTGTGTATGCATTAATTGATTAAATAAATTTTTTTTTTTTTTTTATTATGTAATTTTCAGTGCACAACAGTTCCATGTTTTCATGATGAAATGTTGCATTTCTGCATCATGTTTTCATGAAATTACTAAAATGGATAGTGGATGTAATGAAGGAGCAGGTGGAAGAGGAGGATGCTGAGGATACTGGAGACGGAGGCAGATGATCCACTGTGTCGCCCCCTACAGGTAACAGCTGAATCAAGAAGAAGCAGTGTTAAATACAAACCTGATTCTTCTACAGACTTTAACCCGAAGTGCTCACATCATGGCACAAAGATGAATGAGATGCCTTTATAGAGTTAGAAACATGAAAATGCTGTTCAGCAAGAAAGCTGTGATGCATAATTAAATCATATGTTTAGGTTTAATAAAACCTGTCATCTGAAGGTTCTCTAACTGCTGAAGTGGGTTCATGTTGTTTCTGTTGCTCAGAGGAAGAACACCTACAACTTTTTCGAGCTTAGAATAATCTTTGTTTATTTCATAAAGGATGGTCCAGTTCTAAAGAAGATGAAACTGTAACAGTTTAATCTTCACAGGTCTTTAGTGATTGATGAGTGTAAACACTATGCATGGTTAATTTAGACTGGGCCGTTAACATGCATGCTTTGTAGGGGGAGAAGAGACCAAGCATCTGGAGAGAATCCATGTATGCATGTTTTCCCTATGAGGTGCCAAATGTAAAAACTCAGCAAAAAAAAATTTGCTCTCACATTTCTGGTATTTTGCGCACTTTCTACACATTTAGTGAATTTTTCTCGCATTTATTGGGAAATGCTAAATATAAATGTTAAAACTATATATCTATATATATATGTTATATTTATATCTAAATCTTAAATCTAAATCTTAAATCTAAATCTTAAATCCGAATATATATCTTATATCTTAAATCTAAATCTTAAATCCAAATATATATCTTATATCTTAAATCTAAATCTTAAATCTTGGACTTAAATCTTCAGAAGATATGCTAATTAACCACAACCCTTCAACATCTCAACGTGTGGCCACGCCCCCAGCGCATAAGGCCGCAGAGAGGTTAAAACCAACATTCATCTGTCTCAACAATGGAAACATTTTTTAGTTAAAATGTTTATTTTTAGCTTAAGCAGTGGTGTTAAATCAGCTTTAACAACATGACTAATTATGGATATTTATTAGTTTTTTTCCGTAGGTTCATGAAGACTATGGTATTGACTGGCCAGATATTAAGCTGCCCAGTCAGCTCTCAGAAGAAGTGGCCATTTTGCCTGTTCCAGGAACTCCTTTAGATGTGGCAATCAACTCATACTTTGAAACGGTGCAAGTTTTGTCAAGAATCATAAGTGATTTATATCCAAACTTGACTTTTTGTTTAGAATGGTGGAGGAGAAGTAAACCTGAAAGTACACTTTCCTTTTTATTGAAAATGATAGATTTGTAATCAATAACTAACCATTGAACAGTTCAGTCAGATTCAGTTATTTATTCAAATTGGTTAAAAAGTTTTTCTATCTAAGGAAACCCAGCAGATTACATCCAGTCAGTGACTTGCAGCATTCACTCCTCCTGGATGAGCATGTAGAGACAGTGGAGAGTCACTGGTGTTGACTTTGCAGCAATCCCTCATACTGAGCATGCATGTAGCGACAGTGGAGAGGAAACACTCCCTTTTAACAGGAAGAAACCTCCAGCCGAACCAGAACCAGGTTCAGTGTGAGCGGTCATCTGCCACGACCGACTGGGGGTTTGAGAGAACAGAGCAGAGACACAAAGAGAACAAAGAAGCACTGATCCAGGAGTACTTTCTATGGGAAGGAAAAGTAAATGTTAATGGATGTAGCTCCTTTAGTCGTTTCATCTAGAAAGAAAGAACAGATAAACTCTGATCCAGTTTTCAAGGTTAGAGTCTGAAAGAGAGAACATAGAGTTAGTTACAGTAGAAGCTCAGTCAGTAGCCATGTCTAGGAGAGAGAAAGGGTTAAACACTGAAAGACAGGGCCATGTGGATCATCGGTAGAAGGTGAGCATTAAGTTGTTGCCAGCAGAAGCTTGGACTGGGACTGAACAGCTGTGTAGCCTTAAGAAAACCACTAATTAGTGAGGCTAACTGGGAAAAAAAGGGTTCTATTTGCTAAGGAGCATAAAGATTGGACTCTGGAGCAATGGAAGAAGGTCATATGGTTGGATGAGTCCAGATCTACCCTGTTACAGAGTGATGGACACATCAGGGTAAGAAGAGAGGCCGGTGAAGTGATGCCCCCATCATGCCTAGTGCCTACTGCACCAGTCTGTGGGGGCAGTGCTATGATCTGTGGTTGCTGCAGGTGGTCAGGTCTGGGTTCAGCACAATGAGGTCAGTTGACTACCTGAATCCACTGAATGACCAGGTTATTCCATCAATGGATTTTTTCTTCCCTGATGGTACGGGCATATTCCAAGATGACAATGCCGGGATTCATCGGACTCGAATTATGAAAAAGTGGTTCAGGGAGCATGAGACATCATTTTCACACATGGATTGACCACCAGAGTCCAGACCTTAACCCTATTGAGAATCTTTGGGATGTGCTGGAGAAGGTTTTGACTCTACCATCATCAAAGCAAGATCTTGTTGAAAAATGAATGCAACACTGGCTGGAAATAAATCTTGTGGCATTGCAGAAGCTTATCGAAACAAAGCAAGAGGGAATGGAGCCATAATCAAAGCTAAAGGTGGTCCAACCAAATATTAGAGGGCTTTTTTTAGTGGCAATGTTTTTTTGGCCAGGCAGTGTAAGAGATGTAGACAAAGATTTAACATATAAATATAGATAGATAAAGACAGAGATATAGGGTTAACATTTATATTTAGCATTTCCCAATAAAAGCGAGAAAAATTCACTAAATGTGAAGCCTTAGCCAGAAATGTAAGAGTGAATTTTTACATTCGGCACATGTAAACATGTAAACTCCACATGGAAAGGGCCTGACCAGGATTTGAACACACAATCTTCTTACTGCAAATCAACAATGCTAATAACAGCACAACCATAGAGCCCTGAGTTAACACCCTCACAGCCTCCTGACTCACAGTAGTAAGACCAGTTAGGATCCAGAAGAAGGAAACAGAAACCCAGCAGGTCAACTGATACATTAACATCGCTGCAGGCAGAGGAGAGGGGTTAGGTTAACCCTAACCCTAAAACAGGTTTGGAGTATTATTCTAAGACCCACATGTTCAGCATTGTACAAAACATCTTGCTCCATTCTGGTGGTGCTTCTTTGACTTCTGTATCCTTCATAAATCCAGAATCCCCTGAGACACAAACCAGTACTAAAAGCAGAGATTGTATTCTGTGAGGATTCGCTCAAAGCTTCTTCTCTCTGCAGAGACCCAGCGCATCTGTCAGAGCTGAAACTGACTGGACCAGAACAGAAAATGGGAGATGGTTCACAGTAAAAAAATCCCAGCCCTCGTTATGTAACGTCCCAGTCGGGTTTCTGCCAGGTTTCTGCAGGGAGGAGGACCAGCACAGCTTGCCAAGATGGCCAACATATCAGCCCACACTGTTCTTCTCTCTGAGCTGAAGCCCAGGATTTAAATAACTCTGCTGCCTCTCATGTCTGTTATTGGCTTATATAAGCAGCACCTCCTGATCTTCTCTTCCCTACTCGTATCTCTTTTTCCCTCTCTGCGTTCGGTTCTAATGAGAATGAACGAAAAGATGTGACAAAAATCATGTTGGGCTAAAGGTATCTGGTCCCATCCTGCAAACATTTAACCTCTTTATTTTCTGCTTTTTGTTTGGCTTCCGTTCTGCAGCATCAACAGCATCTTCATCTCCTGGATCAAATCTGCTCTAAATATCTCACCAGCTGCTAACCAGTTTACTTTGGGCCTCAGAGCCGTCCTCTTTGACAATGGAGACATTTGGATGGGTTTCATCTGCTTAGACAGGATTTAGATAAACCTCTACTGAAAATAAGTCTGTTTCTTTATTTAAGTATAAAGTTGGCGCAGTGATTTAGTTTATGTCAAGATACTGAGGTGATGACAGTGCTAAAATGACCTGTTTTTATGTTTCAGCTAACTTTTACTGTTTACCATGACTGTGAGGACACTGTCTGGAACAATAATTACTCAGTGACAGGTGTCCCAGGATCAAACCAGCTTTTCTACGTGTTTTCAGGATCACAAGATGACATCAAAAAGTCAAGATGACATCATCAGCGTGGGGCAACTAAACAACCTGCATTATTAGAGGAAGTTGGTATCCCGACCTAATGATACAATGACATTTTTGTTGCAACTGAGCAAAGCTTTATTTTCTCCAATGATAAAAACCACAACTTTTTTTGTTAATATGAATAAATTAGCTTTCTACTATGTTGAGATAAAGACATGATTGGTTTCTTTTAAAATCATTGAAATAATTCAAACCGTGCAGAAAAACAGAAAATAATCTGCTGCCATGGGACTCATGGGTGCTACCATGAAGTTACTTAGACATCAGCTTTATTAGAAACACCTCAGTTGGACCTGCTGGCTCACTTTGTTTCTGATTTAGCAGAACCAGCTCTAGATGGTTAGTGTTCCTGATGCAGCTGCAGGCTGTGTCCATGATGACTGATTTGGATCCATTTATAAGATTCCAGCTTCTTCCGCCACAGGGACTCATCTTCATTATAGAAGCCAGACAAGGAACCTTGAATCTTCATGTCCTCCATTTATGCTCCAGTTGTCCTCTCTTCACACATGCAGCACATACAAACAGCGAGCACCCACACAAAGAGCTCACACAATGATGATGTAAAAGCCAGATGCCACCCACATGCACACTCCCTCACACTGTGCAACAAACCCAGAGACTCAGAGAGGATGCAGCGGTCGCCTGTTGCTGATGGATCCACGGACTCTCATTGTTCTCAGCTGTGAGTTTAAACATGTCTGGTCACCAAAAACACAGATGGGTTAGAGTTATTTATCCATCCATCCATCCATACATACATATCTTTTCATCATCAGCATGGCAAAACATATATATTTTTGCAGAACTACATTTTAGTCGGGACTCGTCGGAGAGCGCCTGGTGGCCGGGTTGCTCCTCACGGGACCCGGCCGGGCCAAGCCCGAACGAGAAACGCGAGGCCATCCCCCAGTGGGCCCACCACCTGCAGGGGGAACCGTGAGGGACTGGTGCAAAGAGGATTGGGTGGCGGACGAAGGTGGAGACCTCAGCGGCCCGATCCCCGGATGCTTAGGCTGGCTCTAGGGACGTGGAATGTCACCTCGCTGGGGGGGAAGGAGCCTGAGCTTGTGCGGGAGGTCGAGAGATATCGACTAGAAATAGTCGGGCTCGCCTCCACGCACAGCGTGGGCTCTGGAACCCATCTCCTCAAGAGGGGTTGGACTCTCTTCTACTCTGGAGTGGCCCACGGGGAGAGGCGGCAGGCTGGTGTGGGTTTGATTGTTGCCCCCCAGCTCAGCCGTCTCGTGTTGGGGTTTACCCGGAGTTGGACTATTTCATCGCCCGGGCTGAAGTCACCGAGGTGGTTAAAAAGCTCCGCGGTGGCAGGGCTTCGGGGTTGTATGAGATCCGCTCTGAGTACCTCAAATCTCTGGATGTTGTGGGGCTGTCATGGTTGACACGCCTCTTCAACATTGCATGGCGGTCGGGGACAGTGCCTCTGGACTGGCAGACTGGGGGTGTGTTCCAACTACAGGGGATCACAGTCCTCAGCCTCCCTGGAAAGGCCTACTCCAGGGTATTGGAGAGGACAGTCCGGCCGATAGTCTAACCTCGGCATCAGGAGGAGCAGTGTGGTTTTCGTCACGGCCGTGGAACACTGGACCAGCTCTATACCCTCTACAGGGTGCTCGAGGGTTCATGGGAGTTTGCCCAACCGGTTCACATGTGTTTTGTGGACCTGGAGAAGGCATTCGACTGTGTCCCTCGTGATGCCCTGTGGGGGGTGCTCCAGGAGTATGGAATCGGGGGCCCTTTACTAGGGGCCATCCGGTCTCTGTACGAGATGAGCAGGAGTTTGGTTCGCAGTCGGACCTGTTCCCGGTTCATGTTGGACTCCAGCAGGGCTGCCCTTTGTCACCGGTCCTGTTCATAACTTTTATGGACAGGATTTCTAGACGCAGCCAAGGGCCGGAGGGGGTTTGGTTTGGGGACCAGTGGATTTCGTCTCTTCTTTTTCGTCTCTGCTGAATCTGCTGCCCCCGCGACCCGGTCCCGGATAAACGGAAGACGACAAGTACGAGTACGAGTACATTTTAATGTTTGATTGTTTTTTGAATTTCCATCCAAAATTACAATTTGAATTTACAGACAATTCTTCTGTGATCATTATTCAGATGTCTTAATATTTTTCACCTTCAGCCAAATAAAGTAAATATCAACAAGCACTTTATGACTGACTTATGATTACTTATTATATTATTTTAGGAAAATTGAGCATGTTGTTTGCTTTTTTAGCAAATAAACAGTTTCATAACTACTGCAAATTATCAGACCCCAGCTGTCATTTGGATTTCTTCTCTTCTGTTGTTGAAAAATGACACAGAGTTGAGTGTAAAGTTTGTACAGATTGGTTCAGGGATGGTGGTAACTAGGTGATCTGGCCCAGTAAACCAGCAGAGTCCCTGCGGCGGATCAGGAACTGGCACATAGATGAAGTGTTCATCATGGCAGCCTCTCTCTTTCTCTCTGGCCTTATTCAAAGTGCTCTAATTAATCAGCCTTAAATAGACGGACAAACCTACATTACAGCCACAGTGCCTCATGGACCATGTACTATTTAACACCCAGATGGCACCGCGGGGTGTTTTTCTGTGTGTGTTGGTAACGTTATAAGCTCCAGTGTAGCTCCAGTGTCTTTTAGTGATGCAGACCTTTCTGGTTTTGTTGAGATGTTTGGAAAACATTCAAAGACAAAAAGTAAAATGCATAAAAAACTAAATCAAAAGTTGAATTTCAATTCTCAACTTAGTCACCATAAGGTCCAATTAGCCTCTGATTAATAATAATTCATAAATCCTGTCAACTTTAATCGTGAATATATATCCGTCTTTCTATTGACTGCATATCCATGCTGATTCTTTGGGTGAGTGAAGGGGGACAACCTGGACAACCACACACACACACACACACACACACACACACACACACACACACACACGTCAAAGGGAAATGTAGTCGCCAGTTAATCTGACCTGAACTTGCAGAGAAAATGCAAACTCAAGCAGAAAGACAGGATAGATAGATAGATAGATAGATAGATAGATAGATAGATAGATAGATAGATAGATAGATAGATAGATAGATAGATAGATAGATAGATAGATAGATAGATAGATAGATAGATAGATAGATAGATAGATAGATAGATAGATAGATAGATAGATAGATAGATAGATAGATAGACTTAGCCTTTAGCTTAACACCAGCTGTACAACGTCTGTACCTCTTCTTCAGTTCTGCTAGATGTGATGTTGTAATCCAATTTGCGCAGATGTCTTCAGAGCCAGCAGCTCATCTTTTGAATCAACAAGAGAGCTGGCTCCTATTTGAACGCTGAGGTGAACAGTGTACATGAGATAAATTGGGTAGAAATAAGTTGAAAATGACTTGGTACTGTAGGAATACTAGAAAAACTCATCCGTCTCCACAGTGCCCCCCTTGCTAACGTTAATATGTGCAGCTAATTTCTGAGATTGTTTGGACTCATTAAAATAGCACCAGTACAGTAGTAGCCTACTGGGGCATAGTATTAGGTGGTAGTGTAAAGAAGTTGTACAATGCATCAAAATGTACGTTGCCTGAACCAACCACACTGGAAAACCCTAACATGCCAACAGACGTCCGAGACGTCAAGTTGAATTTAGGCTTACCACAGTGGAGCTCACAGACAAGTTGTCGATTTTTCAAATTAAAAGCTTGTTGCCGGTTGTGCTTGTCAGTATTTGGAGAAATTCTGACCTTGCAGATAATAACAGTCGTGTTTTTGTTTGTAGGTCACTGGCATATTTTTTATCTTGTTAGAAGTAAACTGGTTGTGTATTTTACCGATCACACCAAGTAGTTCCCTACATTAACATATGAAATGTCAAGTGTAGCCTAAGCACTCATAATTTAAGCTGCATTTGCTCTCAAGCTACCAGTATGGGTTTGACCACCAGATCTTCCCGTAATGACTTTTTAATGTCCCCTTTTTAATGTCTCTCCAATATTTCTGCATGTGTTGCCATGGTTACACACACATTGTCCTCCCGGATGGTCACGGGTACTTTTTGTGATGTCATTGCAAACACCTCAATTAAAACTAAAGTTCTCAAGTATACATTATAAATATGTTAAACAGTTGTTTACATGGGAAATTACAACCTAAAAAGCAAAATGGTGGCATGCTAATTGAGGCGTTCTCTTATTGACTTTCAGTCCTGATAGATTTTGAAGCATTTCAAAATCTGATAAGAGAACTGAATTTAAAAACACTGTCTTCAGCTGTTTAGGAAAAAATTGTGAAGAGGAATTTTACATTACAACTTAGCGAACCACATTTCAGGTGTGTCATGATTTGTGGGTGTTTTTGGGTTCTTCTTCTTCTTATTATTATTATTATTATAATTGATAGGTTTTGAATCATGATTCTGTTATTTTCCTGGTCATGCTTTAGTTTTTGTCTTCAAGTTCAGGTTTTGTCAAGTTAGGTTTTTTTGGATCTGGTTATGCTTTAGTTTCATGGTTTACTAGTTGTGTTTCTATTAGTTTGTATTCAAGAGTCTCTGTTTTGCTCCAGCCACGTTTTGTTCTCTCCTATCTGTCAATTAACTTTATTCGGTTCACCTGCACCTAACATTCGGTCTCCTCGTTTCAGCTGGTTCTTATTCCATAAATACACCTCTGTTCTCTTCATTCCTCGCGGAAACATTTTGGATCACCATCTCTGCTCATGTCTTGTCCCTTTGATTGTGCCAAGCCTGTCTTGCTAGCCTGTCCATGTCTGTTTTTGCCTTTACCGTCTGTAGTAAGTTTTGTTAATTAAATCATTTCACTAAGCCTTTTTCAGGCTTCCACGTTTTAAAGCGGATATAGTGCATGACACCTTCCGGTGGCTATACCTTTAGCAATAGACGGATGAAAATGGCTCAGTCTCGGCGCGGTTGTTTTTGTTCTGTTCCTGGTTGCTCTTGTGGGGCAAGAAAACAACCATACCTCTCTTACCACGCTTTTCCGATGGAACCGAACCAAAGGAGGCAGTGGATCCAAGTGGTTAGAAGGGATGAAGGTCCAGCTTTCTGCATAAAGGCAGGGAGCACTTTTGTATGCAGCCGGCACTTTGCCCAGGAGGATTTTGTCAGTGGATCCACTATCAGCCTCCTTAAAAGTGGAGCTGTTCCATTTTTCTTTCCCTGGAATAACTTTGTCATACCACCTAAGAGGGAGTCTGCCTTTGAGAAGGCTGAGAAATGGCAGCTTGCCCACTCACAGCAAGCTAGCCAGGCTGAAGCTGCTACTGCGGACCACGATTATGTAGCACATCCACCCATAGGTACATATCAAATATGGTAAAATGTATACATTTGTCAAATATGACTATTACTACAATTGTAGGACATTACCATAGATGTGATCAGTGTGTAGTAATGCAATCTAGTGGAGAGAGTAAATAAATGACGGCTACTTGTATACATGGACTTACACTCACAAAATCAATTGATCCACATGTAAATAATGTCACAGTAGCTCAATAAATAAAACAATATTGCTAACCAATGAAAATGCAATTGAACAAGACAAATGTTATAATAGTAACATTTGAAAAATAGTGTCAATATTATATATGTAAAAACAAATACCAATACCTGACCATTTTAATGACAGTGTCTGTGTGAGTTATTATTTTATGGTTAGACCTTATTCATAGACTAATGCATTTTAGGCTATAATCTTATTTTGTGGTTTTACAGGTGCACTTGATGAAGCGCTTGAATATATTAAGGAGTTGGAAGCCAGGCTAGAGAAAGTGGATTTGTCTCCCACACTTTTTAGTCGCTACTGTGCCTCTGATGACCAGATCCGGTTCTACACCAAATTCCCATCAGTGTTTTTCGGATCTACTGGGAGTCAATTGCACCATCTGCGTCCCGTCTTGTGTACTGGACCAGAGCACGGAAAATTGGAAATGAAACATTTGCTGAACCCAGGCTTGCCCAGGTATGCCTTTGATTGATGAGTTTTCAATGTACTCATTCAGGGTTGCAGTGGGCATGAAGGAGCAGCTTATTTCTAGGTGAAACGACTACAGGAGCTACATCTATTAACATTTACTTTTCCTTCCCATAGAAAGTACTCCTGGATCAGTGCTTCTTTGTTCTCTTTGTGTCTCTGCTCTGTTCTCTCAGACCCCCAGTGGGTCATGGCAGATGGCCGCTCACACTGAGCCTGGTTCTGGTTCTGCTGGAGGTTTCTTCCTGTTAAAAGGGAGTTTTTCCTCTCCACTGTCGCTACATGTATGCTCAGTATGAGGGATTGCTGCAAAGTCAACGCCAGTGACTGTCCACTGTCTCTACATGCTCATCCAGGAGGAGTGAATGCTGCAAGTCACTGACTGGATGCAATCTGCTGGGTTTCCTTAGATAGAAAAATCTTTTTATCCAATTTGAGTAAATAACTGAATCTGACTGAACTGTTCAATGGTTACGATTAATTGGAATGTATGAACCTGACTGTTGTGAAGAACCTTGAGACGACATGTGTTGTGAATTGGAGCTATATAAATAAATTGAATTGAAAATTTTATTGAATTGCTGACATGTTTCAAGTGAGCATTGCTACTGTCAGTCGAGTGACCATCACCTGGGCCAACTACCTTTTTATTGTATTCTCTTCCATCAACATCTGGATTAGCCGTGAGAAGGTAAAAGCCAGTATGCCTCGGAGATTCCTGAAGTTCTCTCCAAATGTACATGTCATCTTGGACGGCACAGAAGTTGCACTGGAGACCCCATCATCCCTCACATTACAGTCCGAAACGTTCTCTGCCTACCAGAACCGCACCGCTCTGAAAGGGCTCATCAGAGTTGCTGTTGAGTTGGGTTGATGACATTTGTTTCAGCGTTGTACGCAGGCTGCATCTCTGACAAAGAAATCACTAAGGTCAGTGGAGTCCTTCCTCTGCTTGAGCCGGCGGATGAAGTCATGGCAGATAAAGTCTTCCTCATTCAAGACCTCCTTGATGAAGTTGGAGCCAAACTGATAATTCCACCATTTAAGCATCCTGGCCAGTTTAGTGAGAAAGAGACAGAGCAGACCCAAGCCATTGCTCGGCTGCGGATCATTGTGGAGCGAGCTATCGCTAGAGTCAAGCGCTACCACATCTGGGACGCTCCTGTGCCACTCACTTTAATAGAAACTGTCAATCAGACCTGGTTCAACTGTTGTTTTTTGGCAAATTATCAGAAGACTAAATCATTCATGCATGTAAATTGTTGTAGTGAAATTAATTATTGAAATGTTTTAAATTCTTTTAAACATTTAAAAATAAAACTTGAGCAGAATATTGTACTATTTTCATTTCATTTGTGGATCGACTGAGTTGAAATGTAAGAGAAACAACTCAAATTTACAAGATATTTACAATCAATTTACAAGATATTTACACTATTTACAGAGATTCAAACAACTTGAGGCTGAATATTTAAAATGCGAAGGAACAAAAGAAAGATTTATACATTTTATGATTCTTTCTGCATTGAAATAAACATCAATGAAGGTGTTGAAGTAAAACATGTCCAGTTTTGATTTAATCTGATCAATGAAAGATTCATCACGCCACACCCACTCAACAGTCATTGTTGTAAGTGTGTCGGTGACAAAGTGGCACCGTTCTAATCCAGTGATTGCCAGCTGACCCTGAACCTGCCAGTAGGGTGCGTTTGAACGCCTCAGACTTGCGTGGCCATCCTGAAGCTTGAGGTGAGCAACCTGAGACACATCATTTTTTGTACTGCTTTTTACCTCAACCAGTCCAAATGGGGGTGATTCTGATGGGTCATACACCCTGCCATCTGGACCTACCCCAAGATATGATGTCTCGGGGCGAATGATTAATCCCACAGGGAACACGTTGACCCGTAACAGCACCTCTGACTCCATCTGCAGACCACGCTTCATGGCAGCAGTTTGTTTAGTGGACCCCCTAATCATCCGAGCTGCCGCTGCTGTGGCAGCCGACTCCTCCTGTGCTCTTCCTCTGCAAGCATCACGGAAACGGCTAGCTGTAAGCCTTGGTTGTCCAAGCTGTACCCATGCAGGACATTTGGACTGCTCCCTGGTTCTGGCCTCTATTTCATAAGACATTCCCAGTGACACTTGCAGAGACTGAAGATGCATAAGTTGACTGAGTGTGGCCACAAAACACATGTTGGGAAGACTGTGCAGCATCAAAGGAAGAGCAGGGAAGTCTGGAGCCATGTGATGCAACAAGATGCTACTGCAAGACTTCTGAGGCGGGCACTGGTAAGACATTGGTGAGCCCTTTGGCACAGGCCCACATTTGGATGGTACCAGCTCCAAAGTTGAGAGACCATCTAAAACGAGAGCTATGAGTGGCTGGGACTCCAGCTGGCGTAGTTTTTCTCCCGATGCCACAATGTCAGGATCAGGAAGTGGTCCTACAAACACATGAATGACATCATCACAATACGTTATGACGAAGGAAACATTACTAGCATGAAAACATTAACAACCCAAAAATGATCCCGGTGTAAGCTCTGTAGAGTGTGGACTGAAGGCATCTTTTCCCCACAGTTTTGGGCTTTCGTACCACCACCTCGCTGGCAGGATCAGGATGGATCCCCTTACAAGAAATAAACAGAAAAATATGTCAAATACACTAAAAAATAAATAAATACAGGGGCAGGTGAGACATTTGGTAGGACATGGAGGGACAGATTTGTGACAGTAAAGATTTTTACTTAACTTCCAAATAGTAACAATTAATAGAGGTTGAACCTGCATTTTGTAATTATCTACAGAAACAAAAAACTCCAAACAAGTTAGGAGATAAAATATATATTTGACACAAGTATCACTGAGATTACAACAAATGTCACATGGCACTGTGAGGGTGCTGGAAAACATCTCCCTCACTGAGGTGAAGCACACACGGACACTAACAGGAAGTTTGTTTTGTTATGCTTTTATTTTGAAGACTAACTTCTTTTTGTTTGAGGGTAACTTCCTGAGGGGTAGATTCATGGCGTCCACACATGATGGAAGCCTAATGACTTCACCTGGAGGGAATTACCTGATCATCCATCTCAGACCACTGGGTGAAGCTGAGGGTTAAAGTGGACTGAAACTTTTGTCTGATATTGTTATTGTGGTTATGAGAATGTCATATAATAAATGACATTACAACAGAAAAAAAAGTGTTCAATGAAATAGTTTTTTACCTGTGTTCGTGGTCTGTGCCATCTTTGTAAATGACTTGTGCAAACCAGTGCAGGAGGAGCAGCTGGAGCTGGGAGTAGTGGGCAGTCTGGTAAAGAAGTGCAACTACATGGTTGTAAAATCCTTTTCCAGCTGCACAACTACAGGAATGAGCAACAACTCAGCCTTTTCAACACCCAGTGAGATCTAAAACAGATCCCTGTTTTTAGCACATATATACAAATAATGACTTGTTATAACATGTTTAGCTTTAATCACGTAATAGTATTTGAATATGAGCTGCAACAGCAGCAGAAGAGAAATAGTAACCACTGAACAAGAAGATATTATTGTTAACTCTAAGTCGTACAGAAGTTGTCAATTGTAGGTGAAAGTTTTCCAGGTGTCATAAATGGACAGGAACTCGAACAAATGAACATGAGCCAAGCGGCTGTCTGACTGTTTCAAACCTGCAGTCTGTGGGGTTCCTCATGTTTCTTCATGGACCTGAAGCTTCTAGCTCTGACCACTACCTGTCCCTCCACGATATTTGATACTACAGGCATGAAGAAGCAAAGCACAATTTGAACATCTATGATGTATTAACTAACATCTTGCACGTTTTTGTTCACAAATTGTAAAGGCAAACATATCAGAATGTTAAAATATCATTTGAAGGTTTATACCATGTCTATCAAATATTCCAAATAATTTAGTGCACTGCTTTACTTGCACAATGATCACCTGCACTGTTGTATTGCTCTTGCATCTTATACTGCTCTATATTTACTCTCACTCACTTAAAACTGTGCACATATATTTATATTATATTGTAGATATGTTTGTACTGTTTAATTTGTATTGTATTGCACCGACTACGCCAAAACAAATTCCTTGTATGTCCAAAAACGTACTTGGCAATAAAGCTTTTCTGATTCTGATTCTGATTCTGATTCTGATTAGGCTTCTTTATCATGACGTTTCTGTACTTCATATGTTGTAGCTAGCGGTTAGTTTGCTAAGCTCTGTCTTTTCTTACCTTGATAGCTGTGGATATATTCTTCATGGAGGAACTTACACCCCTTGTCCAGTTTATTTGTTCACGAATTTGCCACTGCGATTGTCTCCGCATCAGCGAATGAAAAGGCTGGCAAATTCAGCAACTTTGTTGAGAAAATAAGAGCCATTTTTCCTTATTATGTCTGAGACCCGCAAAAACAAGAAGTGACCCAGCACCAGTAGACGCTACTCACGGTTGTCGTGAAAAACGTCTCTTACCATCATGCTGCCTGCTCGTCTGCATTCCAGGGTCCTCAGCTACACAAACCGTGACAGAATGTTTCCGTCAATGATGGACATCGCGGATGAACATCAGGCCAGCTCCATGGACCTCTTTACGTTCCTGTCTCGGGAGGTGGAGAAGACACTGCGCCGTTCTGCAGGGCTGTCTGTGCCGCAGTCGGCTTATGATGGATCCAGATTGGCGATTCCATGTCCGGGGACAGGTCACCTTGGTCGCCGTTCATGTTTTCCTCCCCTTCATTCGGCAGCAAAGCCGACGTCTTCCTCCCACTGCAGGAAATGCCGGTGCGGTGCACCTTCCTGTTGTTCGGCCGGCGAGGTGGCGGGTCTCATGCCACTGACGTGAGGGCTGCATTGAATAATCACGCGTCTTCGTCTGCCACAGCACCGTCACTCAGGCTTGCTGCAGCTCTGCCCATGCCATCTTCGCTCGCTCCAGCCCAGGTTTCTGCGGCAACACCAGGTGAGCTGGAGGAGCGGTTGAGGTATTTTGCTCGCCAAATTAAGAGCTTCAGGAGGACCAGTCTCCTGTATTCCTCTCCAGAGCTTATGGTTCCTGAACCCTGCAATGAAGGGTTTCAGGACGAACCGCTGTCTGAGCCTGTTCCTGAGCGGTTCGAGAAGGAACTCATCCTCGTCTTGGCCTCTGAACCCAGAGACGGTTGCTTGGCCGACCCGCAGACCGAGGGTCCTTTACTCTGCTCGGCCGACCTCCAGACCGTCAGTTCCTTCGTTGTCGGCCTCCAATCCTTCGCCGCCGACCGCCCATGACTCTGTATTGCAGGTCCTGACGCCTACCTGAACAGTGTGCCTGCGCGGGGCGACGTCCTGGTCGTCCGCCTGAACTTTGTGTTTTGATTTTTGTCTCTGAGTCTCTCTCAAGAGTCTCTGTTTTGCTCCAGCCACGCTTTGTTCTCTCCTTTCTGTCAATTAACTTTATTCGGTTCACCTGCACCTAACATTCAGTGTCCTCGTTTCACCTGGTTCTTGCTCCATATATACACCTCTGTTCTGTTCATTCCTCACGGAAACATTTTGGATCACCATCTCTGCTCATGTTTTGTCCCTTTGATCATGCCAAGCCTGTCTTGCCAGCCTGTCTGTTTTAGTCATCATGTTTTGTAGTAAGTTTTGTTAATTAAATCCTTTCACTTACCGTCATGCTGCCTGCTCGTCTGGATTCCAGGGTCCTCCGCTACACAAACCGTGACAAGCTGATGCTAATCATGCTATCAACGCCTCAGTGCTAAAGTTAGGAGTGATAGCCTTAGCTTGAGGAGTTGGCAGATTGTTCAGGAAATAGCAATGACAACCTTTTTAAAACTGTTGCTTTTCATTCTAAATAAACATTTTTAGAATTTATTGTAAATTAAAACATCAAAATAATTTTAATTAATGAGTTTACAGAATCTACTGTAATTCTGTTAGCATACACCGTACAACAGCTGAAAGAGACAACAAAAAGGCAGATCAAACACATTTCATCATCAAGTTGAGTCTTTATTTAAACATTGATACGTTTCAACAAATTCTGGAAAATGGCACACAGAAAAAAGAGATTTTAACATAAATCATAGTTTGTTCCCCTTAAAAATGCATCCAAGGTCTTGACTATTAATCACCAAAAAGCTTAAAACACCGATCAGCAATGTTTTACAAAAACATTCAGCCAAGAATGTGATTGGCCATTCGTCCAAAGTCTATCACAGTGAAAGCAGATGTCTTGCCAAAGATTAGTGATTAATCCTGGTTAAACTTTCCACATATTTTATCTCATCTGATTGCTGAGCTTTATATTTAAACAAACAGTCGGCTGAAAGATTACATAAAGAAATGAAATGCAAGTTGATTCCCAAATGTTTGACGCCTAAGTAAAGAATTGGATGAACTGTTCTGTAAAGGGTGTTTTAGAGGTAAAGTTATGATTTCTAAATAATGGTCTGCTTCAGGGATGCATAGGGATCCGGCCGTCAGGGGACCCAAGACTTTCAGGTTAATAGTTAGTATTTGTTGCACCTTTGTTGGCTTATTTAATCAGCTACATCAAGAGTTACACTTTTGTTTGTTAATGAAACGTTTAGGTAAAAATCAAGCTTATTTGAACTAATTTTACTCATCAAATGTGAATTATTGATTGTGGTTGACTGAGAGCTATAGTTACATGTGTTGCAACATAATAGTATCTCAGCTGCTTTAAAAGTAAAACAATGATTTCTTCTTAACAGGGAAGTAAAAGTATATGTGCATTACAGAGTGCGGCCCAGGTGCAGGGTCTTGGTTCCGGTTTCTTTCTTTTTGAATACTAAACAGCTAAAATTGTTGGTAGACAGCTTTGATTGGTGACAGTGGCGGTTCTAGGACAGATTTACCAGGGGGCCAGAGTGGGGCCAGTCTTTTTTCATAGGGGTACAGAACAAAATAATTAAATAAAGCCATTAGCAGCTCAGGAGCAGCATGTTCCAGACCTCTAGCAGATGAAAACTGTGATCCTACCTCAATGCGGCTGAAGATAAATGTGCAACAACTTAATTTTTAATCAATTTTTAAGTAAAACTGTAAAGGTAAAAAATGAAATTGGTGCAAGAGACCAGAAATCTGTTGTAGTTTCTGTGCCAATCATCATAAGAAAGTGATTTGGTATTATATCTTTTGTTCAGGGGCCCCTGTTAGCCCCTGTACTAGTTTGACTGTTGCTGCAACCATGAGTCCGCCAACAGCCTTTTCTGTTTTCTGTCCTGTTTAACAGTCTTCATAAGACTCCACTAGGTGTCGACAAGTGAATAAATTAGGAGTAATTTGGCTTTCCATAGTTTACTGGCAACTCCAAAACATGTTGTACTGTAGATTAAACACAAACAGACAGATCTTCAAAGACTAAAAATCATCATATTTTAGAGCCTGAATGAACGTCTGCCTTCAAAGAAGATGAGTTATTTTAAAACTATATATGTATGGTAACGTAGCGTCTGTCACAGCACATTCTGGATATCTCTCAAAGTACTGAAAGAGCAGATTGTTTTTCTTGACAACGGGGTGCATCAAATGGATTGGCAGCTGCTTTTTAACAGATGTTGGATGGAGTGTGCACTTTTACTGCAAGATCATATATGCAGGGAAGGTGAATAACCTCTGTGGAAGTCAACACAAGCAGGGAGGACAGATTTCTCCTTAGCCGCTTAAAACAGTCTCTTAGTTGGAAACCCTTTTTGCATCTGGATTATAAAATGATTGGTATCTTGGATTTAGGGGAAGGAATGAACCTAAAGCTGAAGGAAGAGGACACAGCACAGGGTATGCCACTGATATGACTGATAGCTCAATTTAACAGCCAAATAGTCATGGTGAGGTGTTGTTTCTTAGCATAACATTTATCAGATAAGTGCTTTCTTTTACAGCAGTTTTTAATTATATGTGTCATCTGTCAGCACAAAGCGTCTGCTGATGTCTGCAGATTGTGTTCAAAGGGGAAGAGGTCAGTGGATTAGGGTTAAACTGGAGTTTTAGTGTTTCCATTAAGAGTTTTCACCACAAGTAGTCCTTCATCAGTGTGGTGAAATACAAGCAGGCTGGGCTCATCACAGAGAACTTTTAAATCCCTCCAGAGGGTGCTGGTTTGTTAAGTCTCTCATGAAACACTTTGCTGACCTCTCTGTCCTACCTGGATAATTCACCAAATAAATCTTCCCTTTATGAACTCAAAGTGGAGCTGCAAACTTTGCTGCACTGCTTCAGTTTGGCTGGAGTTTGTGTTAAGACTTGAAGTCTATTTTTTGAGTGAGTGAAAATCCAGACACAAGAAAAGAGGGGAAGTTGTAAAAGTGATTATGTAAACCTTTTTGGCTCCTGACCCGTTCTTGCCTTTTATATTTGTCTGTTTTTTACATAATAGTATGCCAGCAGCCTCCTGACAATAATGATAATCTGATAATCTAAAACTACATTTGCAGTTTAATCATCTGCCAGATAAGGGAACATATTGCTGCAGGTATGGAAACACTTTGTTCCACAGTTGTAGCGGTCATCTGTGCTGCTGGCATCAGCTCTGAAAGCCTGGCAGTGCTTCATCAGACCCCCACTGAGCTTCGGTCAGGTGTAGCAGGTGAGTTAACACCGGAGCTCAGCTGACTCAGCCAACCTGGTCAGGTACAGGACTCTAATAGCTAGGAGCAGCTAAAGGAACACATCTCATGCCTGAACAACTAGGCCTGTCTCAGAGCTGTGTCTAAAGTGAATTAGCTGTGCATGAGTTGTCTGTCTGTCTGCTTCATGAAATGAAACCCACCTCACAGGACACAAGAAACAAATACAGGTTGTTCACAATAAATTAACCTCAGAGAAGCTTTGGAAGCTCTAAATATGATGAGACATCATGTTTACTGATGAAGGGACACTGCAGTGTCTGTAAAACTATGTTTACAAGGAAGATACACGTAGAATTGGTTTCCCTAATTAATACAGAGAGATGAAACATCTGATTCTTTGCAAAAACACTGATGTACATTTATTATTATTAATATTAAGTTTCTTTTGAGGCATTTTCTGTCACAAGTTGGGGTTTCACACCTGGAATAGTTGTTTGGACTTTTAGTACCATTATGTCACCTGTTGTTCAAGAAATGTACAATAAAATCTGTGAAAAAAATTGGACCTGGTGAAATATTCAGAACCTTTTGGATTTAAACCAGTTTCTACATCCAAATGTAGGTAGTTCTGTGTCCTTCCAGACAGTGTGTCTGAAACTTCTTCCTGTTTTCTTGGTCATTTTTGCACCATGGCCCCCTCCTTCCTGCTTCACAGAAGAGCGGGATATCACCATAGCAACTAGTGACTCAATAGTTTCTGTGGTTCTGGTTCTGATGTTACTCAGCAGCTTCTGCTAATATTAGCCCACCACTGAGGAAGGTCTGAATTCTGAACTGCGCCACCAAAAGGAAATAGATTTTAACTGGTTCGTTTTACAGCTTCTGTGTAACTCATAGCAGTCCCTTCTCAACACATTTAGAACGCCAAAAACATTGAAAGCAGATATGCTAGAGAAGGACTTTGTTTCTCTGAGATATGTGCTTAAAGGCTCCATCACATCATCATCATCAAGTTTAAACACCTGCAAATATTTTCAGTGTTACTGTTGGCAGTTGAAGCTGCTACGAGAAAAATCTTTAAAAACACTCCTTATTCTCTTTTTTCACAGCTACTACAATCCCCGGAAGTCACGTCCCACCTGGTTCTGACAATACTCTGTTAACCTGTCCTCCTACAACGTTACCCCTAAATCTCACCTGTTTCATTCCAAACGTCAGGTAAGAAGCACCACATTCACCATGATACAGTAGATCTGATAATCCAGCAACACAACGGCTGCTCCACAACCTCCGGACCACACTGAAGAAAGACTCTGAATAGCAAACAGAGGTGGAGGGATCTGATTTTCCCTCGGTGAGACGTGGAATGAAGTCAGAGATGGACTCCAAGATTTGATTTTGTGCAGGAAAATAAAAGAGACATTTTGGACAGGCGAAGCTAGTAAAAATTAAAATATTCCTAATTTTAGCAACTAATAGGTTCAGATAATCTACTGAAGTGGTCGATGCGTGAGGTAAGCTTCATCTGCAAGTGTTTACAAAGTAGAAAAGCCTTAATAGGAAAATATTTTATGGATTTTTTTAAATGGATTTGTTTTATTTTGTTAACTTGTTTCTATATTTTGTATTTATTGTAGTTTTGCTGTCATTTATACTCTATTTAAAGGGGTTCAAAAGGTTTACCAGTAAACATTATGCTCATGGTTTAGAACCTTGGGCTCACAGAAGAACTGACACCACACAGCAACTTGGATCTGCAAAAATATATGTTGTGTTAACGTTTACCCTCATTGTGGGATTTATATGAACTGATTGATTCTATAACAATCGGCTGCAGTGGTTTTGGCTTCTGTGATCCACACAGGGTCAAAATTGTACATACAAGCTCAAATATATCCATACATCCCCACTAATATTTGGTAAGAATGAGAAAGATGCAGCCATCAACCAGCTTCTGCATCTTTCTGACTTATTGGTAGATAAGAACTGTAGAACTGTGAAAGTTTCAATAGGGTTGAGCTCAGTCCTGAAACCTATTGTTAGTCTGCTTTAACTTCAGCCATCACATGCAGCTTCTTCCATAGTGGGTTGCGGGGAAGCTGGTGCCTATCTCCAGCAGTCTATGGGCGAGAGGCGGGGTTCACCCTGGACAGGTCTCCAGTCCATCTCAGGGCAACACACAAACCTAAGGGCAATTTAGATTGACCAATTAACCTAACCTAGGCACCTGGTGAGAACCCACATATGCATGGGTTAGGGTTAGAATGGGTAGAACTTAGCATGGGGAGAACACGCAAACTCCATGCAGAAAGACCCCTGGTTGGGAATTGAACCCAGGACCTTCTAGCTGCAAGGCAACAGTGCTACCAACTGTGCCACTGTGCAGCCCACCATCAAATCCAAACTGTTCAGGAACAGGTTTTCTGCATGATGATTTACAGTTTGGATACTAGGTGCTCTGGCCTTTACTCCTCCAAACAGTCTTCTTGATGAGCAAGCAGTTCAGCATTTAGAAGATGTTTGGTTTGTCCATCTGGACATCTGCAGGTTTCACACTGGTGTTCCAGTGGTGACTCCAGGGTTGTTCCTGAACATCATAAACAGTTTCCTTTCATGTGAGCGCCACCCTGTATCATCTTCCAGACATTTGCAAAGAGGTGACAGAGCCATTTAAATTGATGATGTTGGAAAACTACCGCTTCACTCAATCATGATCACCATCCAGAAGTTAACAAGATAACGGCTATTCTTCAACTTTCAGCACTGCATATTAAAGGTTCAGCTGAATGTATGTATATATTTGAGCCTGCGTGTTTATTTTTGAGCCTGTGTGGGTCAGGGGAAATGCACAGAAATTAAAAATTAGTGCAGTCGGTTCATGTTTTTAAAAATCATATAATCCTTCCTGTCTGGATTAATGTGCCACTCATGTCCATGATGGGTTGATAGAAGCAGCTGAGCTCAGCTGTAGTTATGTCATTTTATTTTTAATTTTCATTGAGACCATAGTGCAACGATTATATAAGAAAAAGTCACTTTCTGTAAAGCCATGAAACTGGACTGGTCTGAGTCACATCGCAAAGTTTCCTGCATGTTTACCAAAGTGATGGCTTGATGTTCAGAAATGTTCCTCAGATGAGGAAATGTGAATGTTCCTCCACAATCACTAACTGGCTGCCCTATGCTAAATAAACAAAGAAGATATCATGAATCTCCAAGCATACTGCTTCATTATAATATTCATAATCGAAGGCCTGATGAAGAATAAAACATATTTCATGTGATCCTCTGTGCACATTAATTACATGTGTGTATATATTTATATATAATGTATTTATGTTTATCTATATCTCAAAGATCAAAATATATTATTAAACACTATTAAATACACTATAAAGTTGGATATGATTATAAAATACACAGTAAGTTGAGAAGCGGAGTAATGAATGTTTGGGATTTTCTTCTGCTTGTTCACATGAAGAAAAGTTCATTTCACCGAACAAAGCCCAAAACAATCGTTTAGAGAATAAATGACGATTATTTTACCCTGTTTTACCAAAACATGGCCCTAACTGAGTCTCACATCAAACTGAACTGTTTTAGAAATGAGAATCTGTCAGCTAACCCTAAGAAAAAGCAACAACTCTTATGCAGCTTGTACAAGGCTGAAGAAGGCAACTGCAGCAGCTAGATACAAAAGAAAAAACATTCACCAGGTGCTTTTCTACCTGTTGGCTCTTCAGCTCCTTCTCTGAAGAGCTACACCAACGCCCCTTTTAGGAATCAGCCTGAGGACGATGATGAGGGAGACGAAGATGATGAGGATGAAGAGGAGGGTCTATGTCCGTCACCTCCTTCCGTTTCTGGAAATCTTGGCAGTTCCTTCTCCTTCCTGCTTCCAGTGCAAACGGACCTCTGGGTGGGTTTGAACTGCCATGTCACCTTCTTTGCTGTTGACAGCTGCTCTGATGGCATCTCTGTCTTTACCGTTGGAGACTCACAGGGAGTTTCCATCGGGGCATCTGCTGCTGCTGCCATGCTGGTAGTAACCTTTCCGGATTTCCCATTGTTGCGTATGTCATACTCCGTGAAGAGCTCTGCCAGCACCTCCGGTTCGGTAGTGTCTCTGAACATGTCCCAGTCGGACTCGGCAGGGGGCCTCTTGGACCGCCCTACTCCAACAGCTTTTAAGCCGGCAGTTGAGATTCTAGAGGACCGACTAGGATCGGAGTCGGACAAGTCTGAGTCCCAGTCACTATCCCCTGCCACGGAGCCACATCCCAGAACTGAGACATCAACCGGCCCAGAACCAGAACTCTCAGAGTCGGACTCCCTAGAAAAATTCAAAAAACAATCAAACACTAAAACGTAATTCTGCAAAAAAAATATGTTTTGCCATGCTGAAGATGAAAAGATATGTATGTATGTATGTATGGATGGATGGATGGATGGATGGATGGATGGATGGATGAATGGATGGATAAATGGATGGATGGATGGATGGATGATGGATGGATAAATGGATGGATGAATGGATGGATGGATGGATGGATGGATGGATGGATGATGGATGGATAAATGGATGGATGAATGGATGGATGGATGGATGGATGATGGATGATGGATGGATAAATGGATGGATGAATGGATGGATGATGGATGGATAAATGGATGGATGAATGGATGGATGGATGGATGGATGATGGATGATGGATGGATAAATGGATGGATGAATGGATGGATGGATGGATGGATGGATGGATGGATGAATGGATGGATAAA